>NW_028278171.1:0-175850 GCF_059751315.1 Micrasema longulum | reverse complement strand
TCTATTACCGTGTACGCGAGAAGCCTATTATGTAAGTGAAATTGTTTCCAAGTTAGTTTTTGGTCTGTTTAGAGTTGAAAGGAACGAGTTTCTCCAGGGTATGCTTGGCTACAACAGTTTAGAGACTAGAAGGAATGTGTATTTGACGACACATTTTTATCGATTGTTGCGCGGAATGATCAATAATCTTGAGATTATGATGAGATTTGGTTTGTATGTTCCTGATAATAGACAGCGTCAGATTAGATTGTTTCATATTCCGAAAAACAAGACCAACTTTAGTTTAAAAAAAAATAGTTTGTGATGTTTGTATTATTTAAAATAAATTAATTGAATTGAATTTTTGGTGATAAAACAGACCAAATAAGTTGACAACCTCGAAAAAGTTAATTAAAAATAAAAAAAATATAATTCAATAAAAATTAGAGTTTAAAAAAAAACATTGATTAAGAGAGATTAGAGACGTTGGATTTGTCGGGCGCCAGTTATTCGTAAAGAATAACAATTAGATTAAAGTTGCATTCAGTTTAATTATGTCAATGTGGAGGGTAAAAAAGGAATAAAGATAAAATGTGGAAATTTATTGTATTTAAATTAAATTATGAACAATATCTAACCTAGCTTAGAATTAGACTTAACCTACTTAAACAATAAACTTAAAATTAACCTTACGCCCTGATGCGGCGCGCGGCGTGGTGACGCGAAGGCGGCGTGGGTCCTTGGCGTGCGGCGTGGGCACAGGACGCGATGGGGGCGGCGGCGTGGTGCATCGTAGGGGAAGGCAGCATCTGGCTGCGGCGACAGGGGTAGCTGGGACGGTGGCGTCCAGCTGCGGTGAGATGTGCCGCGAGGACGGCTCGTCATGAGCGGCGGCGTGGCTTCCTGTCCCATGGCGGGGCATGAGAAGTGACGTCGGGTGCGTGGAGGGACGCACGACGTGGGCGGCTCGTCATGAGCGCAGCGGCGTGGGCGCGTTGGCGCGTGGGCGCGTGGGCTGCGTCACCGTGGTGCGGCGACGTGAGCGCGTGGTTTGCGTCGTAGGCGGCAGCGTTGGGGCTACGGCGTCAGGGCTGGTTAGCCAGCGTGGTGGCTTTTCTAGTGGCTGCTGACTGGGCTGCTGACTGGGTTGCTGACTGGGCTGCTGACTGGGCCACGGGGATGGCAAGGCACCCGCCCGTGACCCTTGAGGTCAACTGACGCAGTAGAAGAGAGTCCGTAGAAGAGAGTTGAAGTGGAAGAGAGTCTAACAAGGAAGAGAGTCTCCGTCGAAAGAGATTCCGTAGGAAGAGTTTAAGTGGAAGAGAGTCTAACAAGGAAGAGAGTCTAACAAGGAAGAGAGTCCGAGTGGAAGAGAGTCCGGGAAGCGGGCGTCACGGTTTTTATCATCTTTTAGACGTCCCCCCTTCCCGGTTGGTCTCGTCGCTCTCATTGGCGGGCGCACGCTTCGGTTGGGGCGGTCTTCTTTTCCCGCCGAATCCCGTCTTTCCCGCCAAATGGTGTTCTTAAAACTTATTCTACTACTTAAATATTAAATTAACCTAGTCTTATAATTAACTTATGATAAGAATCGGAATAATCGGCGAGCGTGCACGAGAATAGGTATGAAGGTAGAAGAAGCGAAGTCTATATGATGAGATAGAGTGACGTGGCGTTACATCCTCTCTACCTACTTTCACGGGGAAACGGCGTGATGGTTCTTTATAATTTTCATGTAAAATTGTAAAATATAAATATGTTATTCATGGAAATAAAGTGATTTGGATTTCGAAATATAAATATTATTTTAAACTATTATTATTCGCGTTTTTAAAAGTGTCCTGAGCTTCACAAGTATTGACATGTGGCTGGTTCTTGGGGTACCTTCTCGGCAAGAACAATAGGCTCCCGATTGCCTGGGCGAATGGACTTTTATTACCTTCAGCGACCCTTGCGAAAGGCGCAATTCGGGTCCTTGTTGGTTCCAAAATAATCTAACGGTATTTATTAAAATATAGACGCGTTTACAGAAATTATTTTTAAACAAGAAATTATAGAATTGATGGATTTGGCACAGCGGTACTTTCGGTCTATATCAAAGTTTTTTCTTTTAATTTTAATTTTCAATTAATCTTTTTCTAAAACATGTTTTTTTATCGTTCGCGTTTCCTATGGAGGTAATTAATAAAAATAAAAAGGAAAACCTAACGCACACTATGTCATCCAAACACACGCACATTCACCGTTACATAATACTATCTCTTTTGTGGATGTGATTCAAGACTTGATATATATCTCTCTAATTTTTTAAATGATGAAGTATTTTATTAAATCTTTAAATGGACATTTTCACACCGGATTTCGAAAGCAAAATATAATTAATATTCATTTTTGCTACTTGCTATGCAAAGAATGAATGTAACGCCAATACAGCTAAAAATATGCATAAGTGAGAGCACTAAGATAGAACTCATACCGAGGAAAATAGAGACTGTTCCGTGGCCGGTGTTTGCCTGATAGTGATTCAGTCGGTTATTAACAGTGATTGGGGATGCATGCGTGTAACCGGTCATCGGTATATTGATCATTTTAAATTTATTTTGCTCTCAGTTTTTTTGTTACAATTTTATTACAATAGATCAACGGACAAAATATACCATCTATATATATATATAAACAGAGTGGCCAAATACTTGACGTAAAAAAAGTAGGGGGTAGAACACCCCAAGAACTGTAAAAGAAAGGCAAATGTGTTTAACAAATTCTCAACCATTTCTCTTTCGTTATTTTTTTTTAATTTTATTTATTTTTTTATATATTTTTTTTTATTTTTATTTTGCACCACAACAGGCCAGGAGGCCCAATTACAGTGGTGAATTACATCACAGAACACCCAGGCTTGAGAAAAATCCCATTTAATTTTTGTGTTCTCACTGGGAATCGAACCCGGAACCTTCCGTGCGTGAGTCAAGCGTCTTGACCACTACACTACGGAGGCTGCCAATTTATAGTTATATTTTCTTTTGGAAAAATATTTTTTTTTTAAAGTTTTCTTTCTTCATTAATTTGTTGAATATTAAATACGTTATTGAAGAAAAAAAAACGTGTGTCGTTTAATCGGAAGTATTATTAAATTCTCACTTTTTATTGACTAATATTTTTTCTCAACAGTGTATCGAAGACGCCAACACTGTTATTTTCATTTTTTATAATACTTTTTTTGAATTATGCGAAAGCATTATGTGGCTCTTTACACTTAATATTTCAAAAAAATATAATTGTCGGCGTCTCCGATATACTATTTAGAAATACTTTCAATAAAATGTGAGAATTTATTAATACTTCCGATTGAACGGCAAGTGTTGTTTTTTTTTTCATCACTAACATACTTAATATTTTACAAACGAAGAAAAAAAATTCCTTGAAAAAAATGATATATTTATCCTAAAAAAAAAATTTCTGAATGTCAGGGGTGAAATCAACTAAAAAAACAATGATTAAATTATATCTCAGAAACGGATGACAATTTGTTGAACACATTAGCCTTTTTTACAGCCCTTGAGTTGTTCTACACCCTACATCAAGAATTACGTCAACACCCTACGTCAAGAATTTCGGCAACCTGTATATATACCTATATATATTTGAACGAAAATAATCATATACAGTAACATAAAAATACAAACGCAAAATAAAAAGAAAAAACAAACATTAACAGGTTTATTGGATAGACATTATAAGATCCAGATTGATTATAGATATAAAGAATTTATTGGGTATTATTAATATATACCTTAATGGATAAACCATGGGAGTCGCGTTGAACGAAATGTTCTAGAAACGAAATTTTGTGATTGTGCTACTTGTATTTCCAAAACATTATAACTTTTGAACCAAATGTGATAATTTTAAACTTTAAGAAACTTTCAATAAGAATTATGATTTTTTATGTATTAATGGTTTACATATTAAAATAGTTTATCTGGGACTGCTGATGTTTTTTGCAATAAAACGAAATGGACTTATTTTAACTTGATAAGCATTATTACATCGAATTGTTGACTGTTTGTTTCTGAAAAATAAATACATTAATTATTATTTTTGCTATTGCTTCTCTGTATAAAGACAGCACAGCATGTGTTAGGGTAAATGGATCATACACATCGTGGTTTGACATTCATAAAGGAGTGAAGCGGGGATGTGTTATGTCACCATGGCTGTTCAACGTGTATATCGATAACTGCATGAAAGAACTGAAAGGCTTAAGAATGGGAGCAAAAATGGGTGACTTAAAAGTCAATTGTCTTTTGTATGCTGACGATGCTGTACTCCTTGCTAACAACAAAGAGGAATTGCAATTCTTGGTAACAAAGGTCTACGATGTATGCAAGAGAAGCGATTTGCTGATGAAGGTCGATAAATCGAATGTGATGGTTTTTGAAAGAAATGAAAGTATGACTAAATGTGAAATCACTGTGAATGGAGTTATACTAAAACAAGTAGAGGAATTTGTGTATCTGGGAAGTATGTACACTAGGGATGGAATGACTGAGAAAGATATTGAAAGGAGGGTGAGTGCCGGGAACAGAGTGAACGGTGCACTTAAATCGACCTTGGCAAATAAATGCTTGTCACAAGAGGCAAAATTGGCAGTTCACAACGGAGTCCTGGTCCCATCCCTGATGTATAGGAGCGAAGTATGGACTTGAAAAAACACGGATGAAAGTAGGCTGAATGCTGTCGAAATGCGATCTCTCAGGAGAATGTGCGGTAAAACTATGTACGATAGATGCACAAATATTGAGATCCGTACATTATGTAAGGCTGAGACAAGCATTATGGACAAAATCAAGACAGGAGCTCTGCGCTGGTTTGGACATGTAGAACGAATGGACAGCGAGAGAACGGCTAAGAATATTTACAAAGCGAATGTTGACGGATGCAGAAATAGAGGAAGACCGAGAAAGACATGGCATGACCAAATCCAACAAATACTTAAAGATGGACATGTCAAAAGACGGAATAATCGACGCGCGTGCATGAGAAGATGTATGAATGTAGAGGAAGCGAGATCTGTATGCAAAGATAGAGTGTTGTGGCGCTCTATCCTCTCTGCCTACCCTTACGGGGAAACGGCGTGATGGCTTGTTTGTTTGTGTTAATTTATTAGTTGTCTTTCGTGATTCCTAGTTTGCAATAAATTTTTTTTATAATTTATGCTGAAATGATTCAACATGATTTATTTGAGTAACATATGAAAGAAACTAAATAGAATTATCAGAATTATCTCGGTTCTTTCAGGTTCGTTAATTTGTTTACAAAATAACATTAAATTTACCAGGCACATTACTTCAATATCCATTGGAATCCTTCCGAGTAAATCATTTTAACTCCCCATATCTTACATTTTCCCATTTATAAAGTATGAAAAACCATTCAAAATTATTCGATCTCGTAAATTTTATGAGCTTTGGCGAAGAGCTGAAAAATTTCGACCCTTAAATCATAAATTATAGATATTCGCCGTATTGAAATTCAAGGTATGCGATGTTTGAATTCATGGCTTTTTTCAATGTGTAAAAGCAAATGTGGGCAACCCCCCGCCCGCTGGCCGGACGTTTTGTTGGATGTCTAAAGAGAATATGGTCTTAAAATTTATTTCAACAGAGAGGGAAAAAGTTTTCGAGAAGGGAATATGGAAGTCTAGGCATTTACAGGGCGTATGACCTGTCATTGGCTGGCTTAAGTGGCCACTTTGCACACTGTGTAACATTCACCATTCTGCCCATGTTTGAACATCCACATTTCCTCAACTCTTCCATCTGTTGACTTTTGTGAAGTAAAAGAGTTGAAACCTTTGGAACCTTGGAAAACATTAAAAAAGAAACATAAAACACAGTACTTTATACCATCTATATAAATTACATGAATAACTAACGGGGTATGTACCCTTGTTAGCTGGGCAAAGTGAATATGGAATTGTATTTTGATAAAGAGTGTGAATAAATAAATAAATAAATAAATAAAATAAACTATCACTTTCAAAAAGATTTAAGTAATATTTTTTTATTGCGACACTTTTAGATTTTTTATATGACTTATCGTGTTTTAGCTCATCGGGCAGTTTATTAAATTCGGAATGGTCAATATTTTCCAGAGACCTTTTGCGTTGAGCAAAACTTAGACACATGAAGAATCCCTGAGTAACGCGTATTGTAATTGTGAATATCATAACTGTATATTGTTGATTAATATTTATTTTTTTTGCAAAAATCGAATGTAAAAATTCGATTATTTTACCGTTTGTCAGATTGTTAAATAAAACAAATTAACAATATTTTGAGTTCGTCCAAATTTTTGTAGACAAGAACTGGATTCAACTCCCCGGGGAGCTGTTTGTATCAACATATTACAACAGAGATGAAGAACATTTAAGAGAAGGCAATATAGAAGTCTAGGCTTATGACCTGTCAATGGCTGGTGTAAGTGGCCACTTTACACACTGTGTAACATTCACCATTCTGCCTATATTTGAACGTCTATATTCCTTCAATTCTTTCATCTGTTGATGTTTGTGAAGTTAAAGAGCCGAAACCTTTATTTATGCGGGTGAGATTCATCCAATTGAATTATTTCACCTACATACTAGGAACGCCTGAAAATATTATTTTTTCAATTTCTATACTTCTTCATGGACCAGGTAATTTATCAACAATATTTTGAGTTTGAGTTGAGGCAGAATAATGAATGTTACACAGTGTGTAAAGTGGCCACTTAAACCAGCCATTGACAGGTCAAAGCCCTGTAGATGCCTAGACTTCTATATTGCCTTCTCTTAAATGTTCTTCATCTCTGTTGTAATATGTTGATAAAACAAATTAGACATTTTGTGATTTTTGCCAGGTTGGTCGATTTTTTACTCGGCTCTGTATTAATAAACTATAGTATAATATTAAACGTATTAATTTACTTAATAATTAAATGATTAAATAATCCAAGCGGATAAATCTAGGATATCTGAATTGGGAAGGCGAAACAAACTTAGGTTTAATGTTTCAAAGTGTTCGGTCGCGTCCTTCACTAGGGCCCAAAAAGTCTATTTTTTCGCTACAAAATGAATGACCAGAATCTGATACGAACATCGAATGTTTAGGACCTGGGCGTTAGATTTGTGAGCACCCTGACATTTCATGGACACAGAGACAATCAGTGGTAATGCATTGAAGATGTTAGGATTCGTTCTACGTACTGCCAGGGTTTTCAAAGATACCCGCGTACTGAAAACTTTTTACAACTCCTCGGTGCGAAGTAGACTCGAGAGTGGCTCGATGATTTGAGGCCACGTGAAATGAAGTACTCTCTTATGATAGAGAAAATCAAAAAAAGTTTCTGAGATATCTCTTCATGAGAGAGAGCGGGTATTAGCCTCGGCTTTACCCGACCGAGTTTCTCCGGGGTATGCTTGGCTACAACAGTATAGAGACTAGAAGGAATGTGTATTTGACTACACATTTTTATCCATTGTTTGCGCGGTATGATCGATAATTCTGAGATATATACGTTCCTGATAATTATCTAAGACAACGTCAGCATAGATTGTTTCATATTCCGATATACAGGACCACTCTGCCGCTGGAAGGGCCACCGCTATGCTGAACAACATCGCTCTGGATGTTGATCTGTTCCATGTATTAAAAGGTTTTTATAGTCCTGTCAGTAAAATATTTTTTGCGGTAAAACATAGCATAGCATTACACAATTATCTTATATTTATATTTAAGGCTCATCTTAGACTCTTAAATGCTCTACATTTTTTAAATTAAAATCATTCTATATAAACCATTATTCTTCTCAACTACCTGTTGTTGTATGCTCCTAAGTGTCCTACACTAAGTGTTGTATGCTCCAGGTGCATAAGGAGAGCCTCCCATCGGACTGTATAGCGAAAAAGTCAAGAACAGGATGCCTCGCTTTACAGAGAATTAAAACTACCACGGCCAAACATCATTATACTTATATAGGATGAAAGCTTTTCAATAATTTACCACACAATCTATAAGCTTCCGGACATAATTGACATTAACCGTATTTTGAAAATAAAGATATATATAAAATATGTGCCTGTGTAATCAATTTACAAATTTGTGTTAAACTTGTTCATTGTATTATTTTGTAAACTTGCCAAACACAAGAGCCAGACTCTTTTTTGGCAAGTTCAACCTAAGTGATCCATTTTTTTATTGTATGTATTGTTTTTTATGCTAATAAAGATTTTTTTTTTAATTTAAGAAATTGCTTAATGACACATTGTTTGCGGCCAAGTAATATTACGCTGGCACTTCACGCATGCGCGCAGGTGGGATTTCAGACTTTTGGACGCAGTGCGATTTATGCTAATATAATTCTACGCGCCTTCTTATACATTATAATTCTACAATCGTATCATACGTAATTATTATTATCAAAGTAAATGTTATTTATTGTATTTGAACTGAATTTTATATTGCATCATATGTTATTATTTATTCTTTTAATTTACTTTGTATTTTGTTGTTGTTAATTATGGCTTAACACGGGCACAGCGTGAAAAGCTGAAGTATGTATTTAAATTTAATTTGAAATCAATACATCAATTAAAGGAAATGAAATAGTTGATAATGATTTTCATTCATATTTCATGAATTGAATTTCAACCATAAAATTATGTAATATTGTTTTAAAATAAACCAGATGTATTACATGACGTCACGCGTAGTCAACTGCAAAAGTTTTTTCATTACCAACCTTTCAGTACAGATACTGAATAATTAATCAACCCCTATGACGTCATGAACGCCAACCCAGCAACGCAGCTGATATTAACTACAAGCAAATTAAGTTCCAATGAGTGAAAACATCACCCATTGCGAAAAATAGGGCAGATTGAATGTCGATCTTCCTCTTTTCAATCAGTAATCGAAATGTACAGATAGTATTAATATTATATATTTATTAATTTACTTATTTTCGCTTCACAAGTAGTAAAATATATTACAGTACTGTTATGTGCCATGTGAGGTGTTGAGGGGCACTTTGTAATGAGTAATTGAATCGCCCTCCAGTTGTAAATAAAAGGCAGCTTCGAAGATGGTATTGTTTTATTTGGTTCACTTTTGAAGATAACAAGATGTGTCCAACTACACTTTTTGGGTTTACTGTACTAATAATTAATAATATTCAAGTTTACATTTAATAATAAATTGTCATAGTCACGACTTACCAAGTTGGGAATCTAATTTCAATGTGTCCTCCTGGAACCAATGTATTGGGTTATAAAGCGAATTATTGATTGATTTAGTGTTTATTTTGTAGAACTCCATATTTAAACTTTTAATTAGAAATCAAACACTGATTTGAGTCTTCTGAACACTTTATTTTATTTTTACAAATATAAACATATAAAAATAAAAACTTCGTGACAATTGTTTCGCCTTATTAGGGCATTTTCAAACGAATGTGAAGATTATTTGGATTGAATGTCCTTATATAGTTATATAATTCAAGGTACTTAAGTAGAAAATAAAAATAATCTTATGAACTATAGCATGTACATTAATCATAATTGAGGGAAAAACCAATGGTTAAGGGTGAGGCTAAGTGTTTAATAGGTAATGGGGAATTTATGTATTTATATTTGAATTTCGGGGAAAATATAACAAAGTAAGTATTTATTGACATACAAGTATGTATTGTGAGATAATTAATGAAGCTTTATAGTTTTGTAAATATAGATAATTGTTGTCGAAAAAATATCAATGATATTATAATAGGTTGCTGTTCATTTTAATTTTCAAAACATGATTGAAATATTATGAGGAAATTTATATAAACATAAATGTATTATTATACAATATTTTTATTTTTAAGAATTTCTTATCAAAATATATAAATGCAATTGTAACATGATTCATCTATTAATTACGCGTCATATGAGCGTGTACAAAAAGGAACAAAGTGAAGAATAACAGTCTATTTAAATATGTTTAATAGTGGTGAAGATATTAGGTTGGTTTGTTCATTTATTATTTTAAAATTAGGATTATTTAGATATTTATTCATTTCCAATTGTCCAAGTATATTAAGTTAACGCCCTTTGCTTTCAACGTGTAATGGAATTGGTTTATTTGAGATATGAATTTTATGATTATTTTCAATTAAGTGATTGGAAAATTGAGAATCTTGTTTTTTATTTTTAAAGGATCTTATGTGTTCTCTATTCCATGTGCCAGCAGTTCGTACGAACTATGCCCAGAACTCTCCACTTATACGTTTTGCTAGAGAATATAATTTGAACTTTCCCCTTATTGATCCATTTGATTGTAAAAAAATAACATTTAAAATGCGCGTCTTAGAACATACTTTTTTGTCTTATACTTAGTTTCAATAATAAAGTTTTATTTTATTTTATTAAATTTAATCTCTAATTCTTAATATTTTATATATATTTATATTTTCGATACCTGACACCCTCATTCCAATATAACACCCACACACCCACCCTCTCACTCACTTACACTCACACAAACACACTAGTATGTATTGTACGTGTATTTAATGTATTTCTGTGGATATCTGTCATTGGTTTTATTCTCTGTATATGTTATTTGTTATATTTTTATTACATGTATTACTGTTGATATCCCCAATAAAAAAAATAAAATTAAATCTAGTTAAGAACTACTTAAGTACCTTGAATTATATAACTATATAAGGACATTCAATTCAAATAATCTTCACATTCGTTTGAAATGCCCTAATAAGGCGAAACAATTGTCACGAGGTTTTTATTTTTATTTGTAAAAATAAAATAAAGTGTTCAGTAGACTCAAATCAGTGTTTGATTTATAATTTTAAGTATAAAGTGAATCTTTACATTAAATGTAGGGGATAATAATAGCTTAAGTTAAGAAAGAATTTGGAGAAATCGCAAGATAACCAATATCTTACAATCGGAATTTAAGCTATTGTATTACATATTTGAATGCAAACTTCTTAGAGCTTAAAGATAAGATCCTTTAACCAAGATACACCTGCGCTTTTAAGCATAAAATTAAAATAAAATTTTATCAATATTACGTAAACGCATTAAGACAATAAATTATTAGCGTGTTTAAGTAAATGACTACCAGAGATGACCACCGGAAAAGATGTAATAAATAACTCTCGTGTGAAAGAAATTGGAATACAATACACATTGGTAAAAATGTGTTTGGTCAGGATACAAAAGATGGCCCTCATATTTATTTATTTAATTTTACAATACGCCCAAGGGGCATTTACAAAAAATATACAGTTAAGTACAAACATAGTGCGTAAAAATTTAAAAGATAAACAATGCTTTTTTGTATACATTTAGAAACAATAAGAAGCATACTGTCATGCAAAAAAAAAAGTGAAACTTTACATAGTAAAAAAGAAAAAAAAAAAATATATGGATATAATAAAAGTAATTGAATTAAAAAGCAAATTGTAAATAACTTGTAAAGAATTCAAACAAAAAAATAAATACATTTTCATATACTTATAAGTATAAAAAAAATATGGTATCAACAAATTATTGTTAAAAACAAATAATGAAAATTAGTTGAATATAACCAGGAATTGCGATAGTTTTCAATACGACAAAAGGCAAAAAGAGTTTGTTACAAGGTTGGCACACAACAATACCATAAACATATACTTCACAAAATTAAAAATAATATCACTAAACGTCTTTCACCGATTGTATGTGAATTCTAATTAAGACGAAAAAAAATTTAAAATGTTAACTAACTAACTAACCATCACGCCATTTCCCCAGAGGGGTAGGCAGAGAGGATAGAACGCCACACCACTCTGTCCTGGCACACTTCCTTTGCTTCCTTCACATTCATACATCTTCTCATGCACGCACGTCGATTATTCCGACTTTTCACATGACCACTTTCAAGAATTTGTTGTACTTGATCATGCCATGTCTTTCTCGGCCTTCCTCGACTTCTACAACCAGACACATTCGCATCATAAATCTTTTTAGCCGTTCTTTCATCATTCATTCGCTCCACGTGACCGAACCATCGCAAAAGACCTTTCTTAATTTTGTCGATAATGCTTAACTCAGCCTTGCATTCTGCTCTAATTTCGACATTAGGGCACCTATCATACATTGTTTTTCCGCACATTCGCCTGAGGGATCGCATTTCAACAGCATTCAGTCTACTTTCGTCCCTTTTTTTCCAACTCCATGCTTCGCTTCCATACATTAGGGTTGGTACCAGATTTCCATTATGAACTGCTAATGTTGAATAGACCAATATTTAATTTTAAATATTTAACGTTTATGCAATTTATTACAACTTAATTTAAAATAGGTATAATTTCTACAATTTTTTTAAAACATCTATATTCCAGAAAACAGATGAAAAAATTGAAGGAATATAGTCGTTCAAATATGGGCAGAAACCAAACCAAAACGGAGAGTGGAGAAGATGGTTTAATCATGAATTAGAGGCACTGTATGGCGAACCCAACATTGCACAATTCATCAAAATAAGAAGATTACGTTGGGCCATGTGCACAGAATGAATGATAACCGTACCCCAAAAAAGATTATTCATACCACTCCGGAAGGCAGACGAAGCAGAGGCAGACCAAAATTAAGATGGCTGGATACTGTGGAAAGTGACATAAGAGCGATTGGCCTGACGAACTGGAGAAGAGCCGCGGGGCGCAGGGACGAATGGAGACAAATTCTGGAGGAGGCCAGGGCCCACGACGGGCTATAGCGCCACTGATGATGAGCATTCACCATTCTGTCTATGTTCAAAATCCATATTTTCTCAACTCTTCCAACTCTTGACTTTTGAGAAGTAGAAGAGCTGAAACCTTATCACGTGGGTAAGATTCATCCGGCTGATCCAATTTACCTACTAGGCAACGCCTGAAATATTTTTTTCAATTTTTATACTTCCTCTTCTATCAGTTAGATAATTCAACAATGCTTAAAGTATGTCTAAATGTTTTCAGACAGGCTGAATTTTTTCGCTAGGAAGTTATTCAGATCTAAATTTGTTGCAGCTGAGAGGGAAAACCTGTAAATATAAATAGTCGAGCACTGTAAATGCCTAGGCTTCCATATTCCCTTTTCAATAATGTTGTTCCTCTCTGTTGCAACAAATTTAATTTGTAATATTTTTTAATTCCTTTCAATAAACATATAATACTTTGAGTTTGTCCAAATCTCTGTAGACAAAGACTGGATTCAACTCCCTGGGGAGCTGTTTAAATTAATATATTACAACAGAGATGAAGAACATTTAAGAGAAGGCAATCTAGAAGTCTAGGCAATTACAGGGCTTATGACCTGTCAATGGCTGGTTTAAGTGGCCACTTTACACACTGTGTAACATTCACCATTCTGCCTATATTTGAACATCTATATTCCTTCAATTCTTTCATCTGTTGATGTTTGTGAAGTAAAAGAGCTGAAACCTTTATTTATGCGGGTGAGATTCATCTAATTGAATTATTTCACCTACATACTAGGCAACGCCTGAAAATGTTATTTTTTCAATTTCTATACTTCTTCATGGACCAGGTAATTTATCAACAATATTTTGAGTTTGTCCAAATCTCTGTAGACAAGGACTGGATTCAACTCCCTGGGGAGCTGTTTATATTAACATATTACAACAGAGATGAAGAACATTTAAGAGAAGGCAATCTAGAAGTCTAAACATCAACATATGAAAGAATTGAAGGAATATAGATGTTCAAATATAGGCAGAATGGTGAATGTTACACAGTGTGTAAAGTGGCCGCTTAAACCAGCCATTGACAGGTCACAAGCCCTGTAGATGCCTAGACTTCTAGATTGCCTTCTCTTAAATGTTCTTCATCTCTGTTGTAATATGTTAATAAACATGTAGATTTTTTAAAATTGGATCGGCATTTACTTCGTAACACTTCATTTTAAATTATTATGAAAATAAAACTTTGTTATTAGTGTTACACAACTTTTATTGAATAATCTAGAAATAATGGATATTCACAAAAAATTTAATTCTGAGAACAACCTAATTAATAATAACACATTTAACTACCCCTCGCCTTTATTGACTATGTTCCCTTTGCGACCACCCTCACCCCACTCACCCCCTTAGACCTGCGTCTGTTAACACTCTCTCAGCCGAGCGATGTCTTCCCACACATTAAATCTTAGACCTAATTATTGCAACCTCCACTTATGTGCTAAATTTTAAGAAATAAATTTTACTATATGTCCTGTCCCTCATTGATCATATTTTCATAGCTGTACTCTAGATAACTATCCATTCATATGCTAACACCTTAGATAAGTGTAAAAAAAACCCCTGCTCTAAGTTTTACTGATTTATTTATTAATTTTTAAAAAAGTTTATATTTAAAGCACTAACTGTGGCAAAGCAAAGCAAAACTTAGGTATAAGGTAAAGCAAAACTTAGGTATTATCATGCATAAGCATTTAGAGTGGCACGATCAGGTTAACGAAGTTAGTCGTAAACTTTATAGCAGTTTGCACTCACTTAAAAGATTACAGAATTTCTTGCCAATTAATGTTAAGCAAACATTAGTCCAGAGCTTACTTCTTCCACTCCTTGACTACGCGGATGTATGTTATCCAGATGCTAACTCTGAATTGCTTGATAAGTTAGAACGATTGCAGAATATTTGTATTCGTTATATCTTTAATCTTCGCAAATTTGACCACATAACCGAGTATCGCACGCAACTACACTGGCTCAGTATCAGGCATAGAAGAAACATTCACATTCTATCACTTCTTCACAATATTTTAAATAATCCCACTTCGCCTGTTTATCTGAGAGAGCTCATCCAACCTCTTTCACAACACGGACTATCTCTTCGTTCTAGTAACGAGAGAACCCTTTTAATACCCTGTCATCGCTCTAATTTTTTTGCCTCCTCTTTCACAGTAGTAGCCGCTCGATTGTGGAATAATCTACCCACTAATGTTAGAGACGCCCCTTCTTTATTTACATTTAAGTCGAGATTGAAATGTCACTATCTAAATATTTAAATTGTTCCTTTATCCTTCTTCTTTCCTTCCCATCCCCTCTCCTCTCTTCATAGTAAAGTGTTATTTTTTTTTTTATACATATATTTATTTTTGTTAATCTTTGCTTTTAATTTTTGTGTAAAATTGTAAGATTCAATATGTCCATGTATTTATAATTTTCTCAAACTGAACGGTTTGGGTAGGTAGGAAGAAATTGCCTTAAGGCAATATGCCCGCCCTTATATGTATATTTATTGTATATGTATATAAAGTGTCAATAAATAAATAAATTTATTGATTGATTTGGTGTTTATTTTGTAGAACTCCATATTTAAACTTATAATAGACTCAAATCAGTGTTTGATTTCTAATTATAAGTTTAAATAAATAAACAACTGTGTGGTTATTCATTATAATAAAATAAATAAAATAACTTTGTTTTTAACTACTAATTTTTATTTTTCACCCACCGGGTTCAAAGCAAACAAGCTTCTTCGTCAAGGTTTACGTAACTAATGAATTGATTCCTTTTTTATTTTTATCATGTTCACTAAATACTACACGTGGACCCAATAAATCAAGTCGTTTTTTCCTTACACGGGTGGTAATTTGATATCATTATTTTCGAAGTAAGACAGGAGAGGACTAAAAGAAATATTGTTTATTTGGTTATTAATTATTGTTTTCTTATTATGAATCGCTTTTTTAATTTCTAAGTTGCCAAATTTTAATATTTTATTTCCGACATGAAGTATTTTTGATCCAGAGTTTTTATTGAAGTCATGATTATTTTCATCAGATGATTTGCGAATTCAGAAAAATTATTATTATTTAAGCATCTTAATTATTTTACTCAAGTATTAAAGTTTCTTTTAGTTTTTCCAATGTAGATTGAATCGCAATCATTACAATTTAATTGGTATATTCCAGATTTATTATATTTATGGACTTTGTCTTTGTGATTTTTAAACAATGTTCCCATATTATTAGTTTTGTAGAAATCCGGTTGAATGTAAATGTAATGTAAAGCCGGATAAAAATAAAAAAGGAATCAATTCATTAGTTACGTAAACCTTGACGCAGAAGCTTGTTTGCTTTGAAACCGGTCGGTGAAAAATAAAAATTAGTGGTTAAAAACAAAGTTGTTTTATTTATTTTATTATGTTCATTTTTTGTTTAAATTCTATGCCATTGTGAACAATATTATGTGTTTACTGTATTAGTTTTATATCACCCGTCGATGGGAGGAGTGCTCTCCTGAAACTATAGTCTTGTTCTTGTAAGATAATAAAAATTGTGTAACACTAATAACAAAATTTTATTTTCATAATAATTTTACGTATATATATTTAAAATTTATTTTATGTAATGAATGTAATAATCCGTAAGGGCTTATAAACTAATTAAAAATTATCAAAAATGAGGCGACGGCGACGATATCAAAATCCACTTAAAATATTCCAAACCCACTTTTCTTATTTAACTTTGAAAATTGTAAAAAGCTTAAAAGTCCTCTCATTCATTATTCAAATGATATGCGTTTCTTAGAAAAGTTAAAAAGATATTATACTCGTAAATATATTCTTGATCGCTTTGACATAAATCACTTGAGCTTCTAAAGCGGTTCTTGTATTCGAACCACCCGCACCCCTCCATTCATCTGGAAAAAATACTTTTTTAAAGGCGATTCCTGATATTTGAAGAACGTCTTTTCCGGCTTTATGAAAAATTGAAAAGTCGGTTACTAAGCATGTTTTAACAGAATAATGGAATCTTTACAAAATGCCAATAGTAATAATCATCATCTTCCCTATCCGCTCCCGATGATGCATAGGGACTGCATTGGAAAACCTGATGCACATAATCTCGACCATATATTAAATGAAGGTAAGGTGAGCATTCTTGCACTTCCGGTGCCAATCTAGGGACAGTGAATACTGAAGAGTAAAAATCACATTTGAAAAAATATTTTACTTCAACCCTGCCAGAAATCAAATCTGACACCTACATCATGAGGTTTAGAGGATATCCCCTAAACATTTGATAGCTTCGGGAAAAAGATTATCACGAATAATTATTAAATTGCTTAGTAAGTATTACATATTCAAGTCGTTGGGAAAATAGTTAGGTAACACCTCAGAGTAATAATGCGTCAACCTGTTATCCCTATGTTTCATAGAACGCAAGCGATGTTGGTTAGCAACAAATTGGCGGCCATTTTGTTTTGTTTTACAACATACACATAACGGTTCTATTGGATGCTTTTGTCGCTGTGCTTGGCTTTGTTTGTAAATAGCTTGGATATTTTCGATATGATAAATAAAAATCGACTATGGTGAATTGCAGTAAGTTTGGTTGCAGTAGTAGGAGTATAAAAGGTGTTAGAGGAGTCAGTTTTTACAAGTAATTGATTTCGAATATTTAGCATTGATTTTTGACGTTTATTGTCTCGACGCGTGTATTTTGTTGCTTTAAAACTTTCATTGTATCAATATTTACACTACAGATATTATTTTTTTTCAAATTAGGAGATAATTTTATAAATTAAAGTATGTTTACTGTTTATATGACATATAACTTGTATATACTACTTACATTATATCATGTACCTCCTATATTTTTATAAATCTGATATTTTTTTATGGCTACCTCAAAAAAAATCACCATTCGCCACTGTACTTTCCCCTTTTACTATTATACACAAAAAAAAAAAAAAAATGTTTTTGAATATTTGTATATAACCACATACCGATTTTTCCATGCCGACCGGTTTCGAGACATACTCGTCTCTTCGTCAGGACACTGATTAAACCAACATACGGTACGTCTCAAAACTGGTAGACATAGAAAAGTCGGTAAGTTGTTATACACAAATATTAATTGACATTAAGTAAAATTTTATTAATATTTTATCGGCGAGTACGGCATTAAAAGAAAACCATTAAAATAACCTAACAATTAAGTAAAAAAATAGAAAAATAGTTTTTAAGCGTTACCTTGTAGGTGAATTGGTTCAGCCGGATGATCCTCACTCGCATAATAAAGGCTTCGGCTCTTTTATTTAACAAAAGTCAACAGGTGGAAGAGTTGAGGATACGTGGATGTTTTAATATAGGCAGAATGGTGAATGTTACACTTTAATCCAGCCAATGACGTGTTACAAGCCTAGACTTCCATATTACCTTCTAAAATAATGTTATTTCTCTATGTTGCAACAAATTAAGCCATGTTTTCTTTGTTTTAAAGTCACTATATAATTTGAAAGTGGTACTAGTTTGTTCCGCCAGGGAATTGCAGTATAAACAGTTATTGTTTTTTCAATATATTTTTTCAAAAATAAATTGAAACAACCCTAAAAATATTTTTTTAAACAAAACTTACATATTATCATAATTAAACTATTAATTTTTAGATTACTCAGAAAAAAATATACCTAAGTATAAAATATTACAACTTAATACACTTTTTTATTTAAATTTATTCAAATATTTATATTAACGTTTTCCGTTACTATTAATAGAGTGAATCTCACCCGCAACAATAAAGTCTTCAGGTTTTTAACTTCAACAGATATAAGAGTCGAAGAAGTATAAATGTTTAAATATAGGCAGAATGGTGAACGTTACACAGTGTGTAAAGCGGCCATTTAAACTAGCTAATGACAGGCCATAAACGCTGTTAATGAACTTGAACTTGAACTTCTTCGATTCTTCCATCTGTTGACTTTTTAGAAGTTAAAGACATAAAGCCTTTATTGTTGCGACGAATCGATGAGTGGATCTAGCTAAATAGGTAAAATGTGTGTCCTATTTATGAAATTTGTTCTATTGGTCTATATATATTAGTTATATTTTTTATGATTATTTTCCTTTATATTGCTTATTATGTTGATGATAGATAGCAAGCATTTGGACATACTCAAACATCGTTAAAATAAAGTTAAGTTATCTAACCGTTGATTAAAACTATCAAAAAATATTTTTACAACGTGCAGATTTGAAGAGAAGCCACTAAATTTCTAAAATGGATCCGGGTAGGTGCGTGCGGCTTTTGATATCAAATTATAATTAGACTAACTTCTTAATAATTTCTATTGCTAATTGAATCTCCTCTATTTACATTCAAAACATATCCCTAATTTGTAGTGATATCTTACATAGAACTAATTCAATTTATCGAGGGCTAAAGGCTATAACCAGATGCGAAACCGAACCCAAAAGTTTTGGAATGAGCAGCAATTTGGAGCCTCGGCAAATATGTAAACTACAAATTACTGAATATCTCCAACTAATCGGTTAAATAATTTCTGATTCAAAATGTGTTTCATATTCGATACATACCACAATCTCTATTACCATTGCGCCACGTGTCTATTCTGACTTACATGGTGAAATTTCGGAAAAATATTAAAACTGACTTGTTTTTTTCTAAATCATTTGAATAAATCCGTGAGACGTTATAGTCAAGTAAATTATTTTACTCAATTGGATTTAAATTATTTATTGACGATTCTTGATGGTATTCCGTTGTAATGTATTTATTTATACATTTTTTCATGCATACAATTTTTTATTCACTTTTCCCAGCTAACAGGGGTTCTTTAATCTATAACAAGGGTTCATATACCTTCCCATAAATTTCATTTATGGGAAGATTACGAAATGTAATATATATAAAAAATAATATTCTTCTTTATAAAACAATAATATGTCCACACATAAATTACTATTCTTTCTTTTTTTATGTAATGAAGGAGAAATTAAAAATATACAAATTCTTCAAAATAGGGCGATGAGGATTATACTCAAAATAAATATCTATTCTTATGTAGAAAAAATGCGCAAAGAAATTGGCTTGCTCATAGTAAAGCAACAAATTAAATATTATGTCGCTAATTTTATTCAAAAAATAATTAAAAGGATGAATAAAATAAAAACAATAATAAAATTTAACCAACAGTGTCATACATATGAAAAAACAGATAAGATTACCAATGAGGAGAAAAACAGAATCTCAAAACTCATTGTTCAAGGGATTGAAGCTTTACAATGAGTTACCTGAAGAAATAAAGGAAATAGAAAAAATTCAAATATTTAAAATTAATTAGAAAAAATATATTATCGAGAAATTTTGATAAAAAATTGTAATATTTTTAAAAGTTTATATTAGTTCTTGAGATTTTATGAACTAACTTAAAAAAGCATAAATAAATAAAAGGTACATACCCCGTTTCAAGCTAGGCAATAACATGTTAATACATTATAATAATTTACATATATGGGAGTTCTAACTCATTTAATATTGCTGATTAATAATTTATATGTAAACAACACAGCTAAAGTAAAAGTGGACAACTCCCTGTCGATAAGTTTCAGCAAAGAAAATGGAGTCCGTCAATAATGTATTCTATATTCATCTTTATTCAACTTGTACAGGGAACACATTATGAGACGAGCACTGGAAGGCTGGAAAAGAGGTTTTAAAATTGGTGGTTGCCTAGCCAATAGCCTCAAATTTGCAGATGATACCACGTTACTTGCTAAAGACGCTTTGTCAATGGAATGGCTGGTGAGAGTACCAACAATCACAACCCTCAGAACTGAGGAACGACAGAGAAGAAGAAAGAATAATTTACAAGCTAATAGATAGAACAGATAATTAAAATATAAAAAATATATAAAACAAAATAGAAACTCACTAATATATACACATACGAGGGTATATTGAAAACGAAGCTACCTAAGTAGGAAAAAAACTTTTTTTTTTCAAAAACCATTTATTTCTCAACAGAGTCTCCTTTTACTTCGACACACTAGTAAGACGATATTCCAACTTTTTTATACCATCTGAATACCACGCTTGCCTACTTTATTCAAGTCATCAGGTTTTCGACGTCCACTGCTGACTGTTCGTCGGCAGTTTATGTCAGAACCTCGAGACGAGAACCTGACTTGGGAGGACGCAAAGGAGTTGGCAGTTGATGGAGGTGCATAGAGGCTCTTTGTGGATACCATATGCCCCAACTAGGGAGCGAAAATAAAATGTTGATGATGATGATGATTTTTAAGACTCTGTTTTAGAGTTCTAGGAAGATTTATACGCTATAAAAATTCAACAAAACATTCTTTATTTCATTTGATTCTTTGCGTGAAAAGTCAATTTTTATATTTCAGCGGTCCTTTTCAGGGTTCGCACTACAAAGGACCCCCGCCCGCCGCCGTGTACTCAATATTTCATCGTCCTTTTCAGGGCCGATACATAAATTACAAATGTGGATTGTGTTTGCTCGGAGCCGCCATTCGTGTCCCGAATTTTTAGGCCAGCCGTTAACTTCCAGAGAAACGTACAAGGCATAAAATTCAGACCACATACGTCATACTAAGCCCATTATTAATATTAACAAGGCTGGCTCGCAAAACGCAAAATGTTTTTTAAAAATAAATTTTGATTTAATATAAACTATTATTTTCTGAAACTGAATTGTGAAAGTTTTTTTATTTTTAATATTTAAATACGGCACACATAAACATATTCTTGTATTTGCTTTAATAATAACATTGCATGTATATTTTATTTATAAATTATTTAACACGTCATTTGTCTTGACCTTAAGTTTGAACTTCTTTTTTTTTATAATTGTTTTTTTCCAATACCATAATATTTTTTTATTGCCTCATATTTTATTTTATTTTATTTGGAAAATCAACAGTCATACATACATTATTATAGTAAACAAACAGATATGGTGTATAAACTTAGAACTTATAACAGATTTCCACAAAGTATACAAATTAAGTAAAGAAAATATATCACATATTTAATAAATAGCCTGGGTGTTCTGTGATGTAATTCACCGCTGTAATTGGGCCTCCTGGCCTGTTGTGGTGCAAAAATAAAAAAATAAAAAAAATAAATAAAAAAAAATAAAAAATACATATACATAAGTTGATGCATATAAAAATGTTATTATCATGTACTCGTAAATATTTTTGAATATTTTTTTTTTTTTTAGAACATTAACTTATTGTGAATTTGGCGGGATTAGGACACGGATGCTTGAAAAGAGGATAAGGAGGGGAAGAAAGATGTACATATTTATTATTATAATGTCTCCCAAGTTACAAAATGTATTTTTAGTGTAAATTTAATATCTGACAGAGTGATTTTGATTTCAAGAAAACGCAGCAAGTTGACTACGAAATGACTCAAATCCTCACAGGCCACGGATGTTTAATGAGCTATGTTCACCGTTTCAAGCTTTCAGAAAGCAATGGCTGTCTATGTTATGATAAGACACCCCAAAATGTCCCTCATTTGTTGATGCATTGTCCCATTTTCAGCTTAGAGCGAATGCAGCTGGAGGTGCGATGCAGAAGTCTAGATGAGGATTTAGAAGATATCGTAACAGGTAATAAGTCAAAAAGACTTATAGCATTAGTTAATATCATACATGGTAAAAAAAGTAAAGGTGATTGTTGAAATAAATAAAAATAGGACACAAAATGCCGAACGCTCTCAAAGTGGAACGGAAGATCTGCTTATGCCTATCAATAGTCCTGTTTCTCTTGTGTGAGTTTCCACTACCAGATCCTCATTAATACACTAAATTTATTTGTCAATTTTTAAAATGTGTAAATGGGGGCTAAATTTCTAACTGTCTGCGCTCTGTAGCTGCAAGACGTCCTGTAATCTAGCTCCTATCTGTTATGATTTTTGATTGATCTTAATTGAAAACGAGGAACTAGAATCCCAACCGTCCATGCGCTCTGTATCTGCAAGACGTACTGGGATATTTATTAATTGTACAGCGCCCTTGAAGTGATTTTCACAAAAATGGCGCAATAAATTATCCAACTATAAATATAAGTTTGAAATAAAGTTTTCGAAACACAAAAGCGACTGTGTCATTTGTTTGTGAATCAGTGATCTTCCTTTGTACTATTGTGGCCGTGCTTTGAATTTACGAGTTGTGCAAATAACGTACGAACATCCCCTAGGTCTTAAGTTCCCATACGGGCTGGGCCAGTATCGAGTACCGGGTAGGAAAAACATACCTCACAGCATACAAATACACCGGGGTTGGAAATTCTGTCAAACGTGTTTGTGTTTGCCGGAAAATACAAATGTATTTGTTTATTTATTCAACATAATACCTTTGCCGAAAAAAATATCAATATAAAACAACCCCATACTAAGGCAGTCTCTCGTAAAAAGTAAAGAAATAGTTCTTTTTGCCATTTTGAAACGTCGCGCAGTTCTTTAAAAATCACACCATTTAAAAAAAAGGTAAATGAACGATAAACTTCAAGTATTTTTTATTGTTTTCAGAAAACCTACAGTTCACTCATTTCGGGTAACATTGGACCACTGCAACGAGTTTTTTTCTAATATTTTTTTTATTGAATTGAGCCAGCTGCAAATTCATGAATTATTTTGTGGTCTGAATGATCCATATAACTAAATTTGACCACAAAATTTATAAAATTACATGAAAACATAACTTTAATGATATTTTTATGGGTGGTCAAATATTATATTGATATTCAATCGGGTTGTGGTCCTGTGGCTAGTGTCTCGGACTTACGGACCAAAGGTCCGTGGTTCGAATCCCACTCTACCCCAACTCGATTCCATCTTCTAATAGTGAGTTATTTACAACTCGTTGAAAATGGCCCTCAAAATTAAATATTTGGGTAAATCATAAGAACACATTTTTTTATTTTTTTTTAAATTCGGGTAACTTTGGACTTAAGTTATTTTGAAAAAAACCGCCTACTTTTCCCACTAATCAATTATTTAAAAAAATTAAGGTATTAGATGTAAAATTGCTATATAAAAAGAATTGTTTGCTTCAAATACATAAAGATAAAATAAATAGTAGTATTTCTAGGTCTCAAAACGTAAGTACGCGACCTAGAACAGATGGTAATATCTTTATTCCTAAATTAAACACAACTACTGCACAACATCATTATACTTACAGAGGAATATTTTTCTTTAATGAAATGAACAAAGATAATAAAAAGTACAGTCAGGAATACAATATATTTAAGAAAGAAGTAAAAAATTACATCTATAATTCTTCTTTATGTAACACTGATTGAAAATATCGTTGATATCTTTTTTGTATTTTATTTATGTTGTTCTAAAAATATTATTGATTAAAATGAAATAACCTATTGTAAGACGTCACTCCCCATTATGTACACAAGAATTGTTTATTTCTTTTACGTAATGGGAAACGTTAATGTAAATATATGCATTTGATTAATGTTAAAAAAAATACTTAGTTGATATATTGTATGTTAATTTGTTATTAATAAATAAAAAAAATAAATTAAAAAAAGTATTTTAGATGAACGAATTTGATTCAAAGAATTTTTAAAAAAACATGAATTCGTGTCCATTACCCCAAACATACTAACTCTTGGGCTCGAGCAGTGGTACAACACAAATTAAAAAAAATATGTACCAATTTATTTCTTTTTATTGGATTTTTGTACATTTTGGAAATTCAAAACGTGTTTAAAAATCGTATTTCTACATAAGTACACCTCTTTGTTAGGTGAGACGACCGGAATTTGACGTTTGCAAAAAAAAGCCATATTTGAAAAAATATTTATCTTATGTTTTGGAATTCAACCATAAACAAGTACCTGCTTAAATTCAATACTTTTTGAAAATCAACAATTTTTAGTTTTGGAATTTAATCACAAACAAGTACCTAGATGAAAAGTATTTTCCAAGATAATAGCAGGCAAGCCAGCGTTTGGGCAGGACAACGTCTGTCCGTATATAAATTTCAAATTCCAAAAAATCATAAATCCAACTTCCCTTTGTAATCGGAGTCCTGAACTGCATCATGGGAAGTGATAAATAACAGAGTTACGACAGAAAAGAGAGTTTCGTTCAGTGTTTACACAGCTAGATACAATTGCAAATATTTGTGCTTCTTTGTACCTAAGAAGTTCGTTATTTTCTACTATTCGAAGTCGTTAAGGTAACTTGTTTATATATCACATTTTGTTTTCCTTACATAAATAATGATTGTATAAATTTCAAACTTTATTTACTAAGCAAAACTTTGACCCCGATAAATAGTATTGAACTACGCCGATATTATGTTATTTAGGATAAAACATAATTATTTTAGTAAAAAAATACCTCGTAGTGTAAAAATTGATTTATAATCACTCAAATAAAAATCATATAAATTTAGATCAACGTCAACAATATTTTTAATTTGTTCAAATTTGTGTAGACAAGGACTGGATTCAACTCCCTGGGAAGCTGTTAATATTAACATATTACAACAGAGATGAGGGACATTTTAGTGAAGGTCTAGGTATCTACATGGTTTTTGAACTGTCATTGTTGGTTTAAGTGGCCACTTTACACACTGTGTAACTTTCACCATTCTACCCATATGTGAACAACTATATTCCTTCAATTCTTTCGTCTGTTGATGTTTGTGAATTCAAACATCTGAAACTTTTATTTTTGGGGTGAGATTTATCTAATTAAATTATTTCACCTTCATACCAGGCAACGCCTGAAAAATTTTTTTTTTTCAATTTTCATAATTCTTCATGGACCAGGTGAAGTTATGTCAATTATTATTATCAACAATATTTTAAGTTAGTCAATTTTTTTGTAGATAAGGACTGGATTCAACTTCCTGTGGAGCTGTTAATATTAGCATATTACAACAGAGATAAAGTTCAACTAAAAATATTATTGATAAATCCACCTGATCCACGCAGAAGTATGGAAATTGAAATAAATAAATTTTATGGCGTTGCCTAGTATGTAGGTGAAATAATTCAATCAGATGAATCTCACTCGCTTAAATAAAGGTTTCAGCTCAATAGCTTCACAAACAGTAGATGTTCACATGTGGGCAGAATGGTGAATGTTACACAGTGTGTAAAGTGGGCACTCAAACCAGCCAATGACAGGTCATAAGCCCTGTAGATACCTAGACTTCTATATTACCCTCTCTAAAATGTCTTTAATCTATGTTGTTATATGTTAGATTATTATTTTTTGTGTATGCAGATAATTGGTAGAATTTCACAATAAAATTTAGTAAGGTATCCGAAAAAAAACACATTTGGTGGATTTAATTCTACTTTATTTTTTTTAATGTGTGTGACGCGTTTCGTCTTGTTAGAACATTGTTTAACTAACTTACATATTTCCAGACTAATTGAATTTTTATTGCGTTATTTTTTTTATCAAAATAAAAATCCTCAATTCTTGTTAAATACCTCTCACATAAACTATTAGATAAGCACTATTTTGCACCAGTGCTAATAGTGATTTTATTTACAGGTAAGCTATAAAAAAATATCATACATTTGTACCTACATAGGCGGTACATAATATAATGCAAGTACTATATACTATAAATTAATATTTTTCTGTGGTTCTGTGTGATACAACAACTCTTATCCATTAAATTAACTCAATCTATGTAACTTTGTCATATTATAATATAAAGATATATCATCCATTACTTTAATACATAATTCATTAAAAAATAAATAAAAAATACCACTATGAATTCAGTCGATATTAGGAATTCAATTGAAATGTCAACTGGCCGCATTGTTCTAGTAATTAATAGTGCTAAAAACGGCCGCGTGGAGCGCTATATGTCCTGCAATATGACGCATGAAAATAATTACGGTCTTATGTCAAAAGTACCATCATAAAGAAAAATAGTCCTCAAGAAACAATGTTTGAAATACTGTTTTCCAAATCAAGAATCTTCAAATAATTTGTGTAATCTGCATGTTTAATCTAGGAGAAAAACCCACACTGGGGTTAATACATTAAAAATATAGTATACTTATTTAAGCTGGAATAATTAGGTAGTTTCTTAGCTCACCGCAGGCGCTTGGAGTGCTTTATTATAAATTATATTTTTATTGGGATAAAAATACAAACGGTGGAAATGATTTAAAATAAATGTTAATTATTTATTTGTTTTTCTGTAAATAAAATAACAATAAAAATTATTATGGTTTGTCAAATTTAATGGTAAGCTGCGCATAATCGCTTCTATACACGGTTCGCCCCCGTTATGCACCTATATCTTTAAACAGCAATTGAGAACCGTTTACACAAAGTGAAATTTCTACAAAAACAAAACAAATGCGTTTTTTTACATAAATAGACTTTAGCTGATTTTTGATCCATGGGAGTTCTATCGATTGGTAAAATAAAATGTTAACAAAACGATACATGTGCAAAGTTGTAGCGGTTCAAATATCGTGAATTTTAACAAAACGAAGTATCTACACTCTATAGAGTTTTCACAAAGCGAAATACTTACATATTTTTTTGGGGTGTTAAGTTTTTATAAACCGAAAAAAATCACAAACAAAACATGATTTAAGCCAAGAAAAAAAAAGATGTGGAGAAATTTCTGGCCTACGATATAATAATCACAACATAATATTATTTAAAACATTTTTTTTTTTCATTTTATTTGTGCTATTATGTATGTAAACAACATCTAGGAGGCAAATACCTAAATGTGTATATTTACATACGAGTAGGTACGAGTACTAAGATATGTCAGTAGACATATAATTTTACAAAAAAACAATTAAAAATGATTTTTCACAACAGTAAACTTATTTAATTCCCAACATAAATAAATTTTCCATACATTCCTATCACAAATTATGTATATATTTCTTATTTGTGAAAATTCGTACATTTAGAACATTTTTGTAAATAATTCTACTTCTTCTACATTGTTGATTTTTAGTATGTGTGGAAGAATTTCATATATCTACAAAAGGTAATTTTTCTAAATTTAAAATCGTAATAGTTTTTTTTTAACTTGAAAAAACCTTCTAAAAAATTTACATTTTGTAGATATTTCGCCTTGTTAAAACAGTCCTCAATTATTGTTAGTATGTAAGGAAACTTTGTAAATATTTAAGTTAGTTTGATAATGTCCTAACAAAAGAAAACGCGTCACATATATTAAAAAAAAATATATACATTTATAATTAAAACCGATAAAAGTGTTTTATTTTGGATACCGTACAAAATTTTAGATCATTATTATCATTATTTCGAATAATCTAATAAATTTGCCGCCGTTTTTACAAGTCACCAAAAGATCAATAAAACACTTGAAATACATTTTCAAAAACAGATCTCTTCAGGAATCGAACCCGGGACCTCAAGAATGGTAGGCGAATACGCCTACCACTACACAGCGTGGCGGACTATCTTCACTCAATGAGGAAGTTTAGTGGTTTTTTGATATTTTTTTACTTGACAATAGACTATTAAACTAAATAATAAAAAAATACCATTTTTATATTTCGTATTATCAGCACTACGATTTTATAAAGTTTTGTATTTCTGAAATAACTCCGCGTGTAACGTCATAGGTTCATTTCCGCTTATTCTCATTCAGTTCTTCCCAATGGTCTAGAAGCGACTAGCAGACCGGAAATCTTCCATAGCTCTCAGACCATAGGCTGATTCACATGAACCAGTGACGTCATTCAAAGTAGTGAGTTTTCATCAAAATATTTTTTTTTTTTTTTTTTTTATTTAATAACTTTGCAGTACAATTAAATGCTCTAATTTTTACCCCGCGCAAGAAAACCTATTTTGTATCCAATTTCCCGGAGGGCTGAAGTTCCTCATTACCTGTTTCAGAATTTTTGCCTTAATTTAATTTTTAATTTTAATTTTTAATTTTGTTTATTCAGAAAAACAACAGCAATACAAAAAAATATACACAACATTATAAAAAAAAAACATAAAATAAAGCCAAATCAGTTTTCCACATAAATACAATTATAAAAATCCAGTTCAGTTAGATGTAATTCATAGAAGTGCATGTGTGCGAGTTTTTTTTTTGTGAGGATGCGTGTGTAAAAAAGTGGAGTGTGGTTTTGGTAGGTATGTGAATATGTGTGTGATTGTATATGAGTGTGAGGGTAGGTTTAGGGACAGGGTGAGTGTGTGTTTGATATGAGTGAATAGAAACAACTTAAATTTATAATGTATATATTTTTTTTTTTTATAAAGGAACATAATTTTTTTCATATAAGTGTTTTTGAATTTTGGTTTTAAAGAAGCTGATGAGTTAAAAACTCTTGTTCGAAATTCTGATTCTAAATCACACGCCAAACTGTATCTTTAATTCACTCGGACACAAAGAAAAAATGAATTAATAACGCCTAAATAAATATAAAAAAATAAATACTTATGTATGCATATCTCTTTTTTCATTTCCCCGAGATTCTGCGAACATGTAGGTTTACCTTATTTATTTTGTCGTAATCCAACGTTCACAATTTTACCTTTAAAGGTCTCTTTTATCCACAATTATATTAAGACGTGGGAGGCTTTTAACGTCTTTTCGTAATGAATTCTGAAGAACAAGCTTTTGTTCATGTTTGTCGGAGTTTCTGATAAGGATGGTTGACATTTAAATGGGTTTGTGTATTTATTTACAAATTAGTTACAACATTTATTAAGACTCGCGAAGAGACACTTATTTTTCAAAGTTTCGACACTGCTTAGCGCATTCCTCATGGAAAACGGGATGATTTAATTTTAATTTATAAATCTAATTTTTTTTGACCACGTGGTGTAATAGTCAGCGCTTGCCAAGCATGAGATCTCGGGTTCGATTCCTGAAATCGTTGATGTAAAAAGGGGTGTTTTCAAACCAGATTTTTTTATAGTTCCTGGACCATTTTATCTTCATGTTACAAAAAAAGATCAAAATACGCTGCGATTGGTGTACAAATGCAGAGCCCTATGCACCATTAGGCGCGGAACGGGAATGATGATGATTATCTTTTTTTAGTTGTATTTTATTTCAATTGTACCTGTGCTAAAGAAGAATGTATTTTCCATTGTTAACTGGCCTAAATAAGTCCGTAAATAAATAAATGAATTTGATACAATCAATTATTATTATTAAATATTTTTATTATGGATTTAAAAAACAAAAATTAACGGTTTTTCATTTTTATTATTAAACGTATGTTTTATTGTCACTTTTTAAATTTTGATTCCTATTGTACTCGACAATTGGTATCAAAATTAAGTACCAGGCTGCTTTTATACAAAAAACTATAATGATCACCATGAAAGTAGTGTTTATCACAATAACAACATTTTTCAATTTGCAGAAAACACCCCCAGCACTTGAAAAATCTTACGGTATGAATGCTGATGGTAAGATTAATACCTCCAAAAATCTAGTTCTCTTAAATAAATAAAAGTGGATTCATTTTAAATACCTGTAATAAAGAAATGTGTTTTAAAGCAGAATGTCACCTCATACATTGAAAGTTTGAGTGAGGGATCATTCAATATGAGATCTGGCTGTTTTTTGCAAAATGAATTGTAAATACTATATTTCATCCTGCCCCATTTGAGTAGCGCGTGATTAAGCACGAGTCTTAATGATATTTTGCTACGTTAAGATTCTAGCATGGCAATACCACGTTAGACTGTGCATTTCTAGAAAAAGAAAGGTCACCTGCAAGAAGCGGAAGAAACGTGCAACGTGACAAAATCAAAGATGTAGTCCTTTTATTATCGAGAAAGCATGGCTTTACGGCAAGTAAGTACTATGAAATTGAATTTGTAATCGTATTGTCGTTTCAATTTCCCAGAACAAGAAATCTAATGAGGTATTTTTGTCCATAATTATAGGCTTCCTAACACCTATTTCTATTACCAAATTTATATTATTTTTTTTTGCACTATAGGATGCCAGGAGGCCTATTTATAGTGGTGAATTACATCACAGAGCACCCAAGCTTGAGAAAAATCACTTTTTTTTGTGTGTTCTCACCGGGAATCGAACCCGGAACCTTCCGTGCGTGAGTCAAGCGTCTTGACTACTACACCACGGAGGCCGCCATAATGGATTATCATTACATCTATCTAAATCCTGACAATTCACGTCAATTTCTACCTACAAAATCTAAATAAAATATTTGATATTTATTATCATTTTTAATTTAATTTTCTAAATCATTTGACAATTTGGTCTTTCAGATTGTATATTTAGCTACGTAAACGTATAAAACTGTGTGGTATTTTAGCTTGTAAAAATAAAATTGTAATTTAGAGAGATGCCTTTGTTATTTTGCAATTACCTGGTCTACATATTTTAATTATCAATACAAAGTGATTATTGAGGCTCTGAGACTATTTAAATGTTGAATCCCATTTTTATCTTGAATCTTCACACATCTGGTGGGAAGGTCGGACATAATTATTGTCCTCATTTTGGAGAGATTCTCATCTTTACAGGTTGAGCGACACTGGTGAATAGCGTATATTTTGGGAGGAGTTTGATCTGCATTTATTTGTTCGGCTTACTTTTTGCATTGTCTTACAACAATGCACAGAGCGTTGCTGTCAACCAATAAAGGCTCAATTTTTCCATATAATTATTTATTTTTTATTTTTTTGTAAATGTTTGAAATATGTTGATACATTGAGTGTTGACATTCTTTTATTTTAAAAGAAAATCGGGATTTTACACTCCTCGCAGAAGGCCGTTGCAGTATATTTTTCAATTGTGTGTGTGGTCAGCTAGAGTAAAACCCTCACAAAATTCTTTTAACACGTGGACTGTGGAATCATCTCCCATCCACCATCAAATATGTTACTACATTATCTCTGTTTAAATCACGTCTGAAGAAACATATCCTTTCTCTTCCTTAATTAATTAATTAATTAATTATGGATAACTTATATAGCGCCATTTTCGTAATAAAATACCTCAAGGGCGCTTTACATGGTGATTTTATTGTTAAGTTAATTTAATTGAAGCTTTTAAATTTGTAATTTAATTCAAATAATTTATTTTGTTGTCACGTGCTACGGATTTATTCAAATGATTTAGAGAACAAGTGGGTTTTAAGTTTTTTCCGAAACATCACTTCACTTTCACAGCCTCGCACCTCTGCTGGGAGAGCATTCCATGCCATAGGGCCTGCGACCGCAAATGCGCGTTCACCAAATTTAGTGCGCTGTTTGCGTAGAGGTATAATAACTTTTCCTCTCGCCGTAGACGAAGCTGATCTAAGCGTGAGACGCCTGTCAGCTAGTTCATCTGGAATGCATAGTTCCCTTAGATATTCCGGAGCCGAGTTGTGCAGTGACTTATACATAAGCCAACAGAGTTTGTATTCGACCCTCTGTTAATCTCTCCTCCTTTCCTTTTTCCTCTTTCCTCTTTTTTCCTTTTTCCCATTGAGTAATAGTTTCGATTTAAGGTAATTTATAAACAAATACGTTTATTTTTATTTTTATATATCTTAAGCTTTTTAATTTTTTTTCCTATTGAATATGTTCTGTGACTTGAAGTATAAAAATAAAACTTTAATTTTATTGGCTGGTTGGAAGAAATTGCCATTTGGCAATAAGCCCGCCAATGTACAAATAACATTTTGTACAAAAAGTTAAATAAATCAATTAAATTATTGTTTAAGTTATTATAACAAATGAATAAAGTAATTATTTACAATTTAACCCCTTTTAAAAATATAAAATAACCAGCTCAAAACATAATGTCACAACACGCACATCAGAGTTTTACTAGGGCTGGCTGTTTCCTGTGTTGTTGTGTGGCCAACCAGACTTAAAAAATCATTGAAACTAGTCAAATACATAAACATAAAAATAAACAACGAAACTCTTAAAGAACTAGAACATGTGACTTACCTAGGACTTACAATGGACACACAATTAAAATGGACAAAACACATAGACGGAATCACTAAAGTAATGGCATCACTACATAGCCTCTTCTACAAAATTAAAGATTTTATACCAAGAAAGGAAAAATTTATGATGTACGAAGCCTATGTCAAAAGTAAATTGAGTTACATGATCGCCTTCTGGGGAACTGGTAACAAGACAGACATAACAAGAATACAAAGACAACAAAATAAAATTCTTCAACTAAAATACAACCTACCCTACCTAACTTTTCGACTGAACTGTACAAAAAAACACACAAGTTTGACATAAACTACTTGACTAAAATTGAGACCTTAAAAATTGTGCACAAAATAACACTGGGAAACATACAAGACGACAACATAATATTAGTCAAAAATGCTGACAAACACAAATATAACACCAGACAACAACAACACTACCATATTGAAAAAGCAAAGACAAACACAGGACAGTAAAAATACTACATAAAGGACTTAAACACTACAACGACTTATCTTACTACTTGAAAACTTTTACTGGAGACAAATTTAAAATCAATCTGAAAAAGCACATGATGACTGAACTAACTAGACTAGACGAGACATAAAATGACTAGACAATATTAAATTTCTAATGTAACCCTAACGGGTTTTTAAAAATTGTAAATAAATAATTAAAAAAAAATTATTTTTTTTAAATCTTTTTTTGTATGAAAAAAAACCAGTGCATTATTTTATGCATTATTTATCATTTGTCAAGGTAAAAATTATTCGAACTGCTTTTTAGATTTGATTATTCACTCTTTCAACAAAAGTTCTATTATCTTAGTTTCCCTTTTCTGTGGCTGGCTGCTTTCCACAAAACTAAAATCATTTCGTTGTCATAATCGAGTTCTGAAATTAATTTTGTACGGCGCTTTAATAATTTATAAAGGATTAAAACCGTGGGCATTCACCGTATTAATATATTCGTATTTAGTTAATTTTCTAAGGTTGCCTGATGAATTATTAAAATTAATTCAATTTCAGCCCGTTGGGTATTTGCTTAATGAATGTTATGTATCTCTTCTCGGAATAACACATTAGTTTCATTAGTGACGAAAGAAAGAGGTTCCTTGGCTTTGTAACGCTCTTACCTCAGCGAAATTTTAATTATAATTATTTCCTTACCTGTTCCTAAAATGAAATAAAATTATATGAAAGATGTTATAACAGAAATTTAATTGTTTCGTATCTCTTTTTAAATTTAAAATTAAACATACATTTTACGAAAAGGTATTTTTTTTTATTTAGTTTTATTTTTTTATTTATTATTTAGTATATTTGCCCAGAGGGCTTTAAAATGACAATTACAAAATTAAAATTCAAAATTTTCATGGTATAACGAGAAATATCTAATAAACAAATTATAATGAACCCATATGTACGTATATACAAAACATATACGTACTTAAACAAAACATATATATGTAAATATTTTTTTTTCTTTTACTTCTCAAAGGTATTTTTTAATCCCTTTTCCTTTCCTTGGTTCCTCTTTCTCTCTCCTTCCAAACTAATTATCGGATCCCACATTCTTCATCAGTTAATACGTATAACATAATGCACTTTAAAAAAAAACACTAATGTTAACATGTGCAAGCCTTATCTCCCAATTATAAATAGCTGTTATTTTTCATTAATTAGGTTTTTTAAATTTTATTTTATTATTTGTATGTATCTTTTGATATATATTTATGGTTTTTTAGTACAAAACTTTGACTAATCTCTTCTTTTGACCAGTCTGTTTTTTGTTTGGCTGGAAGATATTGCTATGAGCAATAAGTCCGCCAAAGTACTTATTCTATGTACTTGAAGTTTTAAATAAATAAATATACGTACTTCAAAAACACCTAAATAAAACAGTTCTTACAGCCCGTGTGACGAGTGATATGTGATGTTATTTTATCGACTTTTTATTAAAAATTATGTGTGATAATGTATTACGAGTATATCCCCTCATACCAGCACTTTTGCTGACTGAATATTTTGTACAAATAAAATATGTAAGGTAATGTAATATGTAAAGGTTAAAACGATATATGTATGTGTATACGCATGGGTGTATATACATGTGTGTGTATGTATATGTGGATATGTGTCTATATATATATGCCTATGTATATATATACATAGGCATTATGACACGATAGTTTTAATTAAAGTCAATAAAATAACATCACATATAACTCGTCACACGGACTGTAAGAACTGTTGTTATTTATGTGTTTTTTAAGTACTATATGTTTTGTTTATTTTTTTGGTCATTAGAAAGTAAATTGTAGAACTTTATTGCTGTAAACACAAAACTGTTTCTTTTTCTGTTAGTCCTGGGTTGTTCGCAAGTTAAATTATTCGACGCTCTTGTATTTCTTTGATGTAGATTGTAGTCAAAATGAAATTAATATTTGTCTTTATTTTTTTTTTTCATCCTAAATATTATCTTCACCTGTGAATTTATTCATCTAAATTTATCATTTTTTTAAATTCTAGTATATTTATTAAGATTAAATGTTACTTTTAAAATTAAAGGTGCTTTATTAATTGTTCTTTTAAGTAATCTTGCATTTGTTAAGTACATTGTGACCGTATTATTTATCCGTTTATTTATTTATACAATCTAGAAAGATTTAAAAAACTCCCTTAAAAAAAAAAATATGAAATTTAACATCGAGTCTTCTTTTTAAAATATTCCCTGTATGATTCATATTATACTTTTTCTCTTTCATTCTATTATTTTTTTGTTTTTTTCTTTCAATGTTATTGCTATTTAGCAACGCGAGTAATTCTACGTAAGTTCAAGTATTGATGAGGAAATAACCTCAAAACCGGGATTTAAAAAAAAAACCTTGCTAGAAAAAGATTTGCTCCAAAACAATCGTATGGTATTTTGAGTCTATTTCTCACGTTGAACTGTATCCTTCATTCGCTCGGACACATACGTTTATTCTTAAGATATGTTATATATGCGTTTTTATTTTTTTAAAATTAAGGGTTAAATTTTTTTGTTAATATTCTAGTGCTGAAAGGGTATGTGGTCGAACTTTATTGCTGGTTCATGACAAGAAGGATGAAAACCTTGATATTTGAGTCGTATTCGATTAAGTTTAACTGCAATTCTGAGATGGCGAAAAGCTCAGAATAATACCGGTACAACTTACCAATGACGAGCTGTAAAACATCAATAAAGCTCCCAAGCTCTCTGTACATATCCGACTTAATGCGCTGAGATGGGCCATGTGCAGAGAATGCCATCATCGCGGGTAACAAAAAGACTCTTAAAGCTTATGGTCTCCTGAGAAAGCGGTCCAGTTACCCGGCGGCCATGATATGCCGTGATGCGGTTTGTGTAAAAAACTAATGAGGAACTTCAATGTGAAAATTAGAACATTAAATTATACAGTAAAGATTCTTAAAAAAAAATACTTTGAATACCTATTAAATTCAATTAATTTATTTAAATATAACATCTACATTACAAACATATATTCAATATGTACACATTGTAAAAAATAAAAAAAATACATGAAAGAGACTCATGTCAAAGTAGTGGGAGAATCATGCTCCGGAAAACCCCTTCGGATACATGGAACAGATCAATATCCAGAGCGATGTTGTTCAGCATAGCGGTAGCCGTTCTAACAAGCATAAACATTTTTCAAAATACAAAAATGTACAAAAACACAATTGTATTCCCATGAGTTAGCAAACTCATTTTGGGAATGATACAATTAAAGATTATCAGATAAAAATAAAAATAGATTTAGTTGAACATAATTAAAACAAAAATGGACATATCTCGGAGACCTTTTTAAAAACAAATTTTAATATATTATTTAACATTAACTTACATAGCTCAAGGGTTATCGAGAAATAATTTAAGGAAATGATTTTTTAGTGTTATTTGATTTCTATTCGTAGACTGGTAAGAAATTGATTTAAGGTGAATAGGCAGGTTGTATAAACATAAGCAGGTTAGTCCTGTATATCAGAATATGAAACAATAAATTTTAGACTCTCTTAAATTAACTAAATTGCAAGAACGAAGAACATCGACCGATCTTATGACTTTATATAAAATAATAAAACCAATGTTTGATACCCCTGATCTACTGAAATTGATTTCATTCTATGTACCACCTAGATTAAGCAGAACATCTACAATATTTTATTGTCAAAATTCTCGAACGGTAGCTCAATATTACTCACCTATTGTTAGATTACAGAATACCGGGAATGAATATGCATCACATTTTGATATATTTAGTTTATCTCTGCCTAACTTAAAAATTAAGTGACCAACATATTTTTATCAAAAAGAGCAAATCATCTTCAGAAGGTTGGGTTGGAATAGTTATAATTTGATTGATTAATGTATTTTGTTATTGTATAATTTCTTTAAAATATGTATGTATTTCAAGTCATTAATAATGAGTATAGTACGAGTATATTAATATTTCATACTCGATTTTTTTTATTTTTAATATTTTTATTTCTAAGCACTCTTTATACCACATATATGTAAATGGCAGAAATGCCGTATATAAATAAATAAATAAATAAATATATGCGGACGCTGTCTTAGATAATTATCAAGAACATACAAACCAATGCTCATCAAAATCTCAGAATTTCGGAAATCTTTAAAATATGTTGATATATTGAGTGTGTACCTTCTTTCATTTTAAAAGAAAATCTGGACATTTTCACACTCCTCACAAAAGGACGTTACAGCATGACAATATGTATAAATGTCGGAGAATCTAGGAATGTATGTCAGGATTGACGTGTGTCGCGATCCATCCTTTCTGCCTACCCCTAATAGCGTGATGGTAGTGGTAGTTTTTCGGGTAAACCAAAATATCTGTTATAGGGGGTTGCTGCTTCGGGGAAATTAACGTTAATAATTAACTTGAACTACTTTATACCTAATATTCTTCTCAAGCACTCTCAAAACTCGGAAGTTTGGTGTTTTGAGTTTTGGCGAGCTGCCAAAATTCGCACTCATAAAGAAGTACTGGTATTATACGAGAGTTGAATAATTGGCAGTTATAACTCGTATTTATTTTGTCAAGGAGATGATGATACCCATTTTTACTTCACGTATATAATTTATCATCACATTACGACATATCAGACCATGAAATTATAGTCTTTCATCTCAATACTTCACACACAATAAAATATCACTCATGGAAAATAATGGCGTGTCAACATTGTGTAATGAGAAAAATTTTATAACACATTTATCCCGGGCGTTCATTCAAATACGATAAAACATATGTTATATTTGAAAAAAAACAGATATACGAGGGTAAAGTCGATGGTAAATGAAATGAAATTATTAACATATAAACAAAGAATATTTTACAATACAATGATATTTGTTCATAAAATTATAAACTCTAATAAAAAAACAGAATTTTGGAAAAAAATTGATCGGAACCAGCATGAACACGATCACAATACTAGAGAAAAGAACAAAATTAGACTTCCATTTAAGAAAAAGGCAAAGTCACAAAATTCAATTTTATTTAAAGCAATTAAAAAGTATTACGAAATGGAAAAAAATATTTATGAAGAAAAAAACATCAAAATTTAAAATAATGGTCAAGACATGTGTGATAAACAATTTATAAATTAAATATATTTTCAATGTTATTATTAGAACACACATAACAATATGTATGATATGTGTGCCCTACTTTAAGATTTAAAAAATAAAAATAAATAAATATTTTCTTGCCTTAGTGTAACAGAGAGAATAACTAAGTAAAGTGAACGTTTTACGTTGAGTCACTGAGCACTAAACTGGACAACATATTTGAACTCATAATGTGAACTGCATATTGTATAACTGAGGATGTTTTCACTTGTACTACTACTACTACTACCATCACGCCATTTCCCCGTAGGGGTAGGCAGAGAGAATGGACCGCCACACACGTCTATCCTGGCATACATTCCTAGCTTCTTCCGCATTCGTACATCTTGTCATACATGCCCTTCGGTTCTGTCTGCTTTTGACATGACCAGACTTAAGATTTTGGTTTATCTGATCATGCCACGTCTTCCTTGGTCGTCCTCGTCTCACGTTGCCGATTATTTTCGTCATATATGGCTGATTTACCATTCTTTCGTCGTCCATTCGTTCTACGTGACCAAACCATCTCAGAGACCCTTTCTTATCTTTTCAATTATACTTGACTCAGATTTACACTCTCGTCTGATTTCATCATTCGTAACCCTGTCATACATTGATTTTCCACACATTCGGCTAAGAGATCGCATTTCAACCGCGTTCACTCGGCTCTCATCCTTCCTCTGCCAGTTCCATGTTTCACTTCCATACATAAGTGTTGGGACTAAAACTCTGTTGTGCACTGCCAGTTTAGCTTCGATTGACATATTTTTATTAGAAATTACTGTGCCTAATGCTCCGTTCATTTTGTTGCCCGCATTCACTCTTCTTACAACATATTTTTCTACTCTTCCATCTCTTGAAAACATGCTTCCCAGATACACAAACTTTTCTACTTGCTGGAGACATTCGTTTTTTATATTTATTATGTAGTCAGTAACCTCACTATCCCTTTCAAATACCATCACTTTTGACTTACTTTCGTTCATCGCCAATTTGGATTGTATATTGTCCCAATGTTCATTTTATTTCCAGTCGAAATTTTGAGGTCATGTACTCATTCCGTGTTTCTCAGCGATTTAATACCCGCTCGTTTCCGCAGCTTATTAAAAGTCAATATAATATTTTGCTATTTGATTGCTTACATACAGATAATGTACGATATCATTTCTGCACTGTCATTTATACGATAAATGATTTTCGGGTGACTCTTACAGCTTTAAAAATTCTCAAAGTCTTTGTCTTTCTGTAAACATGTTTTTTTTCCAAAATTTTAGATTGATATAATTCCGCACCCACCGAAATTAAAAAGCGAATAGCTATTTCTTTAATTAAAGGTATTTCTAAGTAAGTCTATTTTTATGTTCATGTTAATAATCTTGTTTAATCAGAAAAGTTTTTTTGTTTGACAGCTGCCTCCTGGCTGGTTGGTTTGTTTAGAAGCGAATTTTTGTCGTTCTTATAAACCAAAGCCAACCGGTCGAAGGGATCAACGGCTCGATAGAAGCTTTTTAGATCATCGATTGCGACATAAAATAAAGAAAAATAAAACATAGTTACAGAAAAACGAAGACTTTTGAGATTTTTCCAAGCTGTAGTAGTCACCCGGAAATCATTTGAACGCTGTTATGCAGAAAACAGCGGGTCCACAATTTTGAAAATACATGATATTAGTGTTTTCGGGTGCAGTTAGGTCAATTCTAAGTTTTGCTAAAAACAGCCAGGCCGCTTTTATACAAAAAACTGTAATAATCACCTTTTGATAATAGTGCCGATCACAAAAACGGCATTTTTTAATTTGCAAAAAACAGCCACAGCACTAGAAAAATCTTACGGTACTTAAAAAGATAATAAAACTGGTAAATACGTAATTAGATTCTTGTTTTTGATATTTGAAAAAAACTAGTGTATTCATGGCTTATCATTTCTTAAAGTCAAAAATATTCTGTTGTGTAGATTTAATTATTCACTATTTTCACAAATGCGCTATTATCTCAGTTTTACTTTTTTGTGGCTGGCTGCTTTCTATATAACTAAGTTCATTTTTCAGTGTAGTTATTCTCTCTGTTAAGCTAGGGTTTCCTAGGACAGCAGTGAACAGTGGTGCGTTGGACAACCGTCGTAACGGTGACTAGAGTGTGGTGTCCTGGGAAAACGGTGTTAAACGGTGTTGATAACACCGTTTTCCTAGGAAACCACTCTTTAGTCGCCACTACGATGGCTGTCCACCACATCACCGTTCACTACGACAGTTAAAATACAGGCGCCGCTGTCCTAGGAAACCCTAGTTTTACACTTATGTAAGAAAACAACATTTTTTTTGCAGTGGGAAATTATAGAACTTACACTTGCTTCTCTTCGTCAATGCCAAAAATGCTTAGGTTTGACAATGAAGTGTCCAAAGACAGCTTGGTTGGTGTATTCAATTCAGCTCGGTTAGGCTCACTATTTGAAAGATTAAATTGACCGAGTGAACAATAATGTAAGCTTAAATATATTTTTGAAAATACCCAAGTCCCTATATCCTTGAAAAGACAAGTATATGTATCCTGCATATTGCCGGTGACAACATATGGACTAGAAACCATGTCTATAACACAAAAAAGTAGCCAGAAATTAAAATGCACGCAACGATCCATGGAAAGACAGATGCTCGGTGTATGTGTGTATGTCTAAGAGACAGAGTAAGAAATTATGAAATAAGGCGCCAAACCGGTGTCGTGGATATCATGGATCGTGCAGCGAAATTGAAATGGCAGTGGGCAGGGCATTTGGCGAGACAAAATGATGGCAGGTGGACACCCAGAATAATAAAGTGGAGACCATGGGCAAACAAAATATATAACCTACTTCCACTATCTATTTAAGCAATCAGTAATGAGAAAATGTTTAAAAAGGCTATAAAAAAATGGAAAGTGGGGCTAGGTAGAATTAAAATGGATTGTCTCATTCGCCCATACCAATACTGAATCAACTGCGCCACAAGTGTATAGCTTATGTTAGGTTTTTGTTATTTTCATTGTGTGTTTTGTAATATAAATAATATTGATGTACATAAATACCTTGTTTTTAAAACTGTATGAATATTTGTTAATTATGTTTGTATTTTAAGTAAGTCTTCTTTGTTTATTCTCAAATGAAATTTCAAAAAAATAAATTGTTAAGTGTCCTCGGCACGGGAAACCCCAGTGAGGAAACATGATTTTTATTATTAATTATAGTTTGTAAGCGAGAAAATATGAATAAATGAATAAAATTAATAAAAATAAAAACGTTTCCACTACGATAAATAAATATTATTACTGTTTAATTTCCATAATCGATTGACATTTCTTCCTGAAAGCACGTATCGACATTTTGTTAGCTGGCTTCACAAAACCTCGGTTGATAAAGTTAGAAGAATATTTAAGCATTTTGTATCCATATATACCGACGAAAATAGCGCCTGTAATCGCTTTCTTGAAAGGGTTAAATATGGACGAGAAAAAACCGATTTCGACTATTCGTATTTATGAACAGGTGAAATAAATTAAATAATATTTTATACGCGTGTTTCGAAAAAAGTAACTAAAGGGGTCTTTAAAGAGATCTGTCAGACTGTCATGTTCGTCAGAATGTTTGGGAAACAATTTACCGAGGGTTATAAATTTAAATTACCCTTTTATTTTTCCCCGCAGAAAAAACATTTTGTTTTCATTCAACAGTATTTTGAGTTTATTTTTATTTTTCTATATTATTTTATTTGGGAAATCAACAGTTCTACATGCATATTTTTAGTAAACAAACAGATATAGTGTTTAAACTCAGAACTAATAACAGATTTCCACTTAGTATACAAAGTTAGTAAAGAAAATATATTATATAAAACATAAAAAAATAAAAACATACAATTTATGCATGTAAAAATGTTGTTTTCATGTACTTAATAATCAAAGAATTTTTAAATATTTATTTTAAGAACATTAAGTTACTGTAAATTGGGCGGGATTAGGACAAATGTTTGTTCAAATGTTTATAGACAAGCACTATATTTCATTTCCGGGGTAGTTATCAAAATAAATACAATATCACAACAAAAATTAGTAAAATTTATGAACAAAAAAACATCAAAACTGACTCAGTATCAGGTATAGAAGAAACATTCACATTCTTTCATTTTTTTACAATATTTTCTATTTTTCTTTGTTCTAGTATCGAGAGAACCCTTTTAATACCCATTCACCGCTCTCATTTTCTTGCCTCCTCTTTCACAGTAGTAGCTGCTCGATTTCAGAATAATCTACCCAAAAACGTAAAAGATACCTCGTCTTTATTAACATTGAAAGGTTTCTATTTAAATGTTTATTTTTTTTAATTTTATTTATTGATTACATTATACATACATTTGTTAAGGACTGAGACACAGACACAATTAGGAACGACCCATGTCAGTGAACTTGCTTCGACTCGCTAGAAAATCCATGTTGAGTCGGGGCACTTATAATGCATTCATTACCATACATTCACACACATATATACATATATATTCGCCCATACATATTTGCATTATATTTTATACATATATATTAAGTTTATACACATCATTGATACTTTATACATTATTACATTTTACATTTATAAATACATATTAATCATTTACCAGTTAGTCCACATTTGATCGCAGAAATCCATTCCCGTTCGAGCAAATCAGTTACTCAGACCAGATTTGAATTTCGAAAATGAAAAATTTTAAAGTTTGGAATCAATGAAATATAAATAAATATAATTCAATTGGATAGATCTCACTCGCATACATAAATGCTCTTAAACTTCACAAACATCAACACATGAAAGGATTGAAGGAACATAAATGTTTAAACATGGGCAGAATGGTGAATGTTACAAGTGTAAAGTGGTCACTTAAACCAGCTTATGACAGATCATAAGGCCTGTATATGCCTAGACTTATATATTACGTTCTCTTAAATGTTCTTCGTCTCTGTTATTGTACTTTAATATTAACAGCTCCCCAGCAAGTTTAATCCAGTCCTTGTCTACAAAAACTTGGACAAACTCAAAATATAGTTGAAACCTTTATTGATACGAATAAGATTCATCTAACTGAATTATTCACCCTAAACACAAGCAAAGCCAAAAGGGTGTGAAATACATTTCTTGTCTCCAAAAATTTGGACAACTCTAAACATTTAAATTTAAAAATTAATAAAAAAACAAACAAAAAACTTCTTAAAAAAATATATACCGTCGTTCAAAAATGTAAACATGCGTGTCTTGTACCACAAATATGGTGAAAAATAAATGTTCTTTTTATTGGGTTTCTTTACCGCCTTCTTCAAAAGATTTCTCAGAGAACACATCGACAAGGAAAATGTAGGAAATTTCCGAAATTACATCGATTCTATAGAAATACCCCCAATTACCTGAGAACTGTGATGGTTTATTTCTAAAAAGAGGAAAAATTCTTATCTGTACAGCGCTCCTAAGATACGTTACTGTGAAATTCCCGAACTAGGCGTTTTAACTGTCGTGTGGCTTTGATAAGTAAACATATAATTCTAAACATGATATGTTTATTTTTTTAATCTTCAAATGAATATTTTTACACCGGATTTAGAAAGTAAAGTTAGTGTAAATATGTTGGATTTTAATACAAAAAATATTAATCCCCTAAATATGTTGCAACAGAGGAAGAAAACACCTTTGATCGGGGAATATGGAAGTCTAGGCATTTGCAGGGCTTATGACCTGTCATTGGTTGGTTTGAGTTGCCACTTTACGCACCGTGTAATATTCACCATTCTGTCTTTGTTAAAACATCCACGTTTCGTCAACTCTTCCATCTTTTGTCTTTTATTTATTTTTTTATTTATTTATACATCAATGGTTCAAAGTATACATAATATTTATATCATACATACATATAAATTTATATATAAGGACATTCAATTCATCTTATCTTCACATTCGTTTGAAAATGCCCTAACAAGGCGAAACAATTCTCACAAAATTTTTATTTTTGTATTTGTAAAAATAAATCTAAGTGTTCAGTAGACTCAAATCAGTGTTTGATTTTTTATATTATAAGTTTAAATATGGAGTTCTACAAAATAAACACCAAATCAATAAAAAAAAAAAAAATCTTTATATAATCTCTTTGTACAGCGCCCTTGAGGTATTATATTACGAAACTGACGCTATATAAGTTATCCATAATAATAATAATAATAACAGGTCATAAGCCCTGTAAATGTTTAGACTTCCATATTCCCTTCTCAAAAGTGTTTTTTTTCTCAGTTAAATTTTTTTTAAATATAAATATATCTAATTAATAGACATAGACATGTCTATAATATTACATAACATTACATATTATAGACATTACCATGTTTTTAACACAAAAAAGTAGCTGGAAATTAAAATGCACGCAGCGATCCATGCAAAGACAGATGCTCGGTTTATGTCTAAGAGACAGAGTAAGAAATGAAGAAATAAGGCGCCGAACTATTTGAAAGATTAAATTGACCGAGTGAACAATAATGTAAACTTAAATATATTTTTGAAAATAAACAAGTCCCTATATGCTTGAAAAGACAAGTATATGAATCGTGCATATTGCCGGAGACAACATATGGACTAGAAACCATGTCTATAACACAAAAAAGTAGCCAGAAATTAAAATGCACGCAACGATCCATGGAAAGACAGATGCTCGGTGTATGTGTGTATGTCTAAGAGACAGAGTAAGAAATTATGAAATAAGGCGCCAAACCGGTGTCGTGGATATCATGGATCGTGCAGCGAAATTGAAATGACAAAATGATGGCAGGTGGACACCAAGAATAATCAAGTGGAGACCGTGGGCAAACAAAAGAAGTGTCGGAAGGCCACAGAAAAGATGGGTCGACGTCATTGCCTCTATTGCCGGTAAAACGTGGATGATGAAAGCGGATGATAGGAAGGAATGAAGACGTTTGAAAGAGGCCGCTATCCAGTAGTGGAGAGAATAAGGCTGAAGAAGAAGAATAAGATCTAATTTTATTATAAAGTTATCAGTTTCACAGATATCATAGAAATCAGTAATGCGATAGTTTAAATTAAGGTAATTAATGCTACTCGAATTTCACAGCCATAATAAATTATTGAAAAACATAATTTGATAATATTTTCAGTAACATTTTAGTTTTGTCAGTGTTTCTATATGGAATAGCTGCCCTTTTCCCTTGGAATTCACACGTGTCCTTTTTTCCAGCCTTATCCTGTTAATTCCACGGGGACTATTATGTTTTTCGCTAGATCTTATATCCTTTTATATTCTTCCCCTCTATCTTTCCTTTATTCTAAACCTTGTAATAAAAATGATAGAATGTAGTCGAAAAAGAAAAAAAATACCCTTTCAGAAGGCTTGAAAACTTGTTTCTTACTAATATATCTATATGTTGGACAAGGCCTGAAATTTCACCCTTTTATGTAGTCAAAATATACATAATATTACTGAGCTCAATAAAATTTAATATACCAACTAGAAACCCCAGACAAAACTTACTTTTTCATACCGATAACCATATAACTAACTATGGTTTTCATAACTCTTTGCCCAGAAGTATTAGGTCTGCCAACAAACATACCAGTCTTGATTTTTTTATAACAAGTTGTCTTCTGTCATACAATCACTGAATCAAATTCAATTATAAACTCCTCTCACGCTTCCACTCCCACCAAGTCTACTATATACCATTGTGTCTTTCTACTTCCTTTTATAATAATTCTCTATGTATATATATGTCCTTAAAAATGCCCATTAAGCGTATGTATCAATAAATAAAATTAAAATAAATAGACGCTTTATTGCGCACTTGTCAGACGTTCACTGGAATATGCAACTTAAAAGAGATTCCACAATATAAAATATATAAAGATAAAAAAAAAACATTTTTAGTTAAAGGAATACGAAATTCTAGATATTTACATGGCTTTTTATTTTATTTTATTGGGAACTTTTACAGCTATTACATAAAAGTAAGAAAAAATATATTAACAATACAAGAGCTTATAATATAAAAAAATCAAACACTTATTTGAGTCTACTGAACATAACGATATAAAAACATTCAATCTATTCAATAACATTCGTTTGAAAAGCGAATTAATTGAAAGCCCTTACAAAGCGAATTTTGTCAGATAATTTTTGTTTTTACATTAGAAAAAATAAAATGTATACTTAAAGCACTAAATTTGTGGTTATTCATTATAATAAAATAAATGAAACAACTTTGTTTTTAACAACTCATTTTTTTTTTCAACGACCGGCTTCAAAGCAAACAAGCTTCTTCGTCAAGGTTTACGTAAAAAATGAATTAATTCCTCTTTTATTTTTATTATGTTTACTAAATAATACACGTGGACCCAATAAATCAAGTCTTTTTTTCCTTACAAGGGTGGTAATTTGATATCAATATTTTCGAAGCTAGACAGGAGAGGACTAAAAAAAATATTGTTTATTTGGTTATTAATAATTTTTTTCTTTTTATTTTTAAGATTTCTAAGCTGTCTAATTTTAATATTTTATTTTCAACATGAAGTACTTTTAATCCAGCGTCTTTATTGAAGTAATGATTATTTTCTATCAGATGATTCTAACAAATTCAATGTACATTGAAAAAACTAAAAGAAACTTTAATATAAGAGTAAAAAAACACTTAAGATGCTTGAATAATAATATTTTTTCTGAATTAGCAAACCATCTGATAGAAGATAATCATAACTTCAATAAAAACACTGGATTAAAAGTACTTTATGATGAAAATATAATATTAAAATTAGACAACTTAGAAATCATAAAAGCGATTCATAACAAGAAAAAAGTAATTAATAACCAAATAAACAATATTTCTTTTAGTCCTCTCCTGTCTAGGTTAGGAAAATATTTTTTTTACACGTTTTTCTTTTCACACCTCGGTTTTTCTTCGGGCGCGTTAATGCCGACCGAGCGAAAACGATGCCCGCCATCTCTGGTCAAGTACTTCAACTACACATTTAATTGAAAAATTCAATTATGTGATGAATCGATTTCATATATTCCTTTCTGACAGGGATAAGCATTGCGTCGAATTGAGCCACTGGCCATACCACTAACTTTGAAATCAAACCGCGGAAACATCAACAATCAAATCAGAAGACAAAACTCAATTTTTTTATAAACATATTTTTTATATGCAAGGAAAGTAAATAAAATAATTAAGGTTCATGCGCTGGACACTCTTTATAAAATAAATATTATTATACAAATTTGTAAAGAAGAAAAAATAGAAGAATTTGATATGAATAAGTCACTCAGATACCAAAATAATATTAAAATTCCTAAATTCCACACAAGTCATGGTCAAAATAACTTTATCTTCAAAGGTGTAAAAAATTATAATAATCTTTCCAATGAACTCAAAACTATAAAAAATGATATATCCATAAATAAATTTAAAGTAAATCTGATGAAATTTTTTAAACACGTGTAAAAACTACTTTTAATTTTAATTAGTATGAATGTATTATTGTTTAATGATTTTCTTTATTTATCCCATTTTTTTTTCTCATGTACTCGTATTTAAAATTGTATAAACTCTTATAAATAAACAACTACAACAGTGTAAGTCACTCAAAGCACAAGAGTTGGTCTCTTTTTTTGGAGAGTTCCAGTGACAATATTTACTAGATGTGTCAAAGTAGATTTGCATAGAATTTCTTAAAAAACATGTACCTTTTGTGAAATTTCTTAATAAAAAAAAATATAAAAAAAACACAAAACATGTATTTTTTACTTTTTTTCACAAATTTTTGTCATTTAGAGGGTTTTATCAGTATATAGACGACTTTTTGTGAACATTAATGAAATAAAACACGTTTTTCTTAAAGAAATACAGTTTCCACTGAAAATACGGAGCTCCCGGAGGATATGAAAATTTATCAAAGAAGTCTAAGGGATATTCCTTAAGACAATGTTATTCTAGTTATGTTTCAGAGTGATCTACGAACCTCCTGGATATATTATTTTTATCAAAATGAAGTAGATACGCTCTTTTTTTGAGAATAAATTCGGTTAGTTTTTTCAACATAGAATTGGTGTTATTATATCTGTTTCAAATGTTAGTATTTTTACTTAAACATTTATCATCTTTATACATGAAATTAAGAATAGTCTAGAAACCGCATACGCACATTAAACAGAGGGCGACTCAACTACTCATAAATGAGTAGGTTTACGTTTTGTTTGTTTTATTTCATTTTAATTTTTATTTAATAGGGAAAAACCACAGTTGTTATGTAAAAATACAAAATTTTAAAAATTGTACATACATCCAATTAAAGTTTTTCACAAATATAATGAAAGAACATCAACAATATTTTGAGTTTGTCCAAATTTTTATTGACAAGGACTGGATTCAACTCCCTGAGGAGCTGTTTATATTAACATATTACAACAGAGATGAAGAACATTTAAGATAAGGTAATATAGAAGTCTAGGCATCTACAGGGCTTATGACCTGTCAATGGCTGGTTTAAGTGGCCCCTTTACACACTGTGTAACATTCACCATTCTGCCCATATTTAAACATCTATATTCCTTCAATTCTTTCATCTGTTGATGTTTGTGAAGTTAAAGAGCTGAAACCTTTATTTATGCAGGTGAGATTCATCTAATTGAATTATTTCACCTACATACTAGGCAACACCTGAAAATATTATTTTTTTCAATTTCTATACTTCTTCATGGACCAGGTAATTTATCAACAATATTTTGAGTTTGTCAAGTCGTCAACCTGTCGGTCATAGGCCCTATTTATTTTTTTATTTTTTTGACACTTTATATACATATACAATAAATATACATATAAGGGCGGGCATATTACCTTAAGGCAATTTCTTCCTACCTACCCAAACCGTTCAGTTTGAGAAAATTATAAATACATGGACATATTGAATCTTACAATTTTATACAAAATACTATTGATGCCTGGACTTCTATATTACCTTCTCTTAAATGTTCTTCATCTCTGTTGTGATATATTAATATAAACAGCTCCCCAGGGAGTTGATTCCAGTCCTTGTCTACAAAAATTTGGACTAACTCAAAATATTGTTTATAAACATAAAGGGATTTTCCCATAGAGTAAATATGGATCGATGAATTTTTAAACATAGACTCAAAAATCTGTTTATCAAACATTTCAAATAAATAATAAAATTTAAATTTAAAAAATTCTATTTTTTTTAATAAATTTGTGAAATTAAATAGTTTTTCTAGTTTATAGATTGTATATCCCTGCTTTAAAAACTTCATTGCAAAATAATTTATTTAACACACAATCAAAAATGCCTACTCAAATTTCGTCAAAGTTACAATTGTTACCTAACAAAATATTAAAACTCTGTTTGATAAACCTTTCGATAAAGCTCTGAAAAAGGTCGTAAAAAATCAATAAAGTTCTGATTATTTTTATGTTAAAAGAAAAACACAAGCTCCCAGCTTTCCTGAAAACTTTGGTGTTATTTAAAATATTAACACATCAGGCAAAGGGAAAATATCAAAGAAAAATTTCAGAATACAGTTCGTGAGAAAATTTCACGCGAATTTACAAATCTCTCGTAAATTTTAAATTTATTTTTGATGCGTAAAACATTTTTTAATTTATGGTTTACAATTTTGTTTATAAATTTGTATGAACCACGTAAATTAACCGATTTCAAGGTTCCTTATTCTTCGTCAGAATTGAGACTAACTTAGAACTATTTTAAGCAAAACTTAATGAATCCGTGTAAATATTTTTTTTTTATTTTTTTTTTATTATATTGAAAACATATTATACATAATTATATACAATATTCCCAAGGAGTTTTTTAAAAAAAAACTCATTTAGGGACATACAGATAATAATTTTTTTAGAGACGTTTTTAAATTTTAAACTATAATATTATTTAACAAAAGCAGAAAAATGAAAATTATGATATACTACAAATTAAAAAGGGTATGAAAAATACTTGAAAATAACAGAATAAACAGAATACTAGGCATGGAAATAAATTCAAAATAATGATTACATTATGCAATCTGGGAAAGAAAATTGAAAAAGTTTAAAAATTACATGGATGTATATATACATACTGAACTAGTACAAAATAAAATCATTTTTTTTAATTAACAAAATATGCGCACACCCAATACAGGTTAATTTTTTTTATCAAAAACGTTGAAAAAATTGAAATTATGTATACAAGCCAAAAAAAGTATATAAAAAGAAAAAAACACAAATAACATTTAAATAGTATTAAAAATTACATATACAAGCAAAAACGGTGAAATATTAAAAGGTATATGTTCAAAATGCGCATTCTCTATAAACTAACATTATTTATTCAAAGTACTTCTGGAAAAAATAATTCTTCAATTCGCACGTCCTGTTTCTATATTTTGAAATAGGTACTTTAAATTTTTGTGGCAATTTATTAAATTCCTTGAAACCTATGTATTGTAAAGATCTAGTACCAAATTTCGTAGACTTCACAGATCCAATATATATATTGTTTTTTGATCGAGTACTGTACCGATGGATGTCTCCAATGAAAGCTGGCTTTATGTTACTGTGCATTGAGTCGAGAGTAGTATTAATGATAGTGTCAGTTATCTCGAAATAGGAAATATAATTCTCCTTTTGCGATTTAAATTAATTTGTGATGGCGGACAATTAAATTATTTTCTCCAAAACTGACAATGTGAGCTGGTGGATTATGCAGCCAACAATCTATTAAGATGTACTCGAACCAGAGAAAATCAGTATGTAATAACACTGACTAACCTGGTGTTGAGTCTTCTTCCTTGTCGGCGATCAGCTCGCGCTATTAGGAAAACTGGTGGTCAGGAAAACTGCATGCACACAATTTTCTGAAGTCTGGAGGCGGCGCGGCGGATGATGATAAAAAGCGATTGATGATAAAATGTTTCCGGCGTTGTGTGAGTTTAAACGTTGAGTTATATTAACTTTTACGGTGAAATAGCGAAAAATACTTTTCAACAATTTGAAAAGCGTTCAAACATAACTCGTTAAAAACGCGAAGAGAGCGCGGGGGACAAGCATTGTTGCCAAATCAACAATGTCCCATCAGGTGTGGCAACCTTACAAAACCAAAATTAGCCAGTACCTATTTACATGCGAGTCTTCTGGCTTAAACACATCGAAACAAATTATCGGCTCAACCAAGACTTAATAAGTTATCTCATTCCCTCAGACTGTCAGGCAGCTCTTAATACCCTGAGATCCATAGTTATCAATTTAAAAATAACTTTATAATACCTACTCTAACTTAATTGTGTCAGTGAATATAACAGACCACTATTGATTTGGGTACCTGTTCCTCAATTATGAACGCTATCTTCATCTGTATATATTGAGACGGTTTACTCAATTTCTGTACTATCTGTATCTTACCTCGGTATGTTCTATTTACTTGTCATATCGACATCATATGATCGAAACAAGCCAATGGAATGACCGCAAACAATTAGTCCGCGTTCAATACGTCATTAACATTAAAAAAGTTCTCATTTATAATTTAAATAGGCTTCTGTAATAAAAAAAGCTCACCTTAAAGCGATTATAAACTCCAATAAATCCCAATTCAAGCAAATAATGCACGCTTGAACGTGAATTTTGCAAATCACCTAGACGGTACACTTAACGATCGTCTGTATGTATCTACCGATCTGTACCGATCGACTACAAAGCCGGCTCCTATAACGTCTCGATACATACACTCGGAAAGATAGTAAATCAGATGTAAAAAAATATAATAATTAAATTATTTTTTTAGAGTGGTAACTTTCTGACGCTTATAATCTGTGTCTGACGCCTAAATATTCTTATTTGTCAATAGGAGAGAACCTAGAGACATTATTTCTACATCTAGGCGTTCGTTTTATTAAAGTGACAGTTATGTCGGAATTTAATTCTACTTCAAAACTGACTTATTTCTCTCTGATATTTTTATTAGGCTTTTAAGAAAAAAAGTGCTAACTTCAAAACGATTAAATTTTTTAATAAATCATAATTAAAAGAAAAATTACTCGGTGGGACAAAATTTTTGACAATTTTAATGCGTAGATAAACGTTTCGAGGGGTTCTAGACTCGTCGGTATAAAATGATGTACTTACATCAAAACTTGATTGAAAGGTGTCGATACCATACCAGTGTAGTCGGTCGGGAGACTTTTATCTTCAACTGTGACATCATACTGAATTTATGTCATTTTAGAGCGTAGATATGTGTACCGTGACGTACGTTTTCCCTTGATTCATATCGATTTACCTACCCAAAACTGAAAGGTGGGAGGTTGGTAGTATATCTTTATAATCGCTAGAGGGAATTTATCTTCAACTATACCGTCAAGGTGAAGGTATGACGTCTTTATCTTTCCATCATAATCGAGGCCCTGGGCCGCAATTACCACGGGAAGCTAAGGATGACATACCTTCACCATGACGGTATAGTTGAGAATAAATTCTCCCGACCCCCCAACTTTACGTTTTGGGTAGGTACATCAATATGTTACAAGGAAAAGCGTACGCCACAGTACACATATTTTATCTACGCATTAAAGTGACATACCTTCATTATGACGTCAAATCTGAAGATAAAGTATCCCGAGTGATTACAAAGATTCACTACTGACCCCCCACTTTCAAGTGATTCAGTTTCAGTGCTGCAGAGCAGCCTTTATTTGATATTTTAAAATACATTTAACAATTTATTACCCACTAAATCTAAAGACTTTTCGGTGGGACACATTTTTATTTTATTTTATGACAGTTTTCTTTTACCAACAATATTTTGAGTTTGTCCAAAATTTGTAGACAACTGATCTGACTGAATTATTTTACATACTAGGCAACGCCTGAAACAATTTTCCAATTTTTAAACTTCTTCTCGGACCAGTTGGTTTCATTACAATATTTGAGTTTGTCCAAATGTTCGTAGACAACAAACTGGATTTCACCCCCTCGGGAGTCATTAAGATCAACAAATTACAACAGGGATGGAGAATACCTTAAATAAGGGAATATGGAAGTCTAGGCATTTACAGGACTTATGACCTGTCATTGGCTGGTTTAAGTGGCCACTTTACACACTGTGTAACATTCACCATTCTGCCCATATTTGATCATCTATATTTCTTCAATTCTTTTATCTGTTGATGTTTGTGATGTTTAAGAGCTGAAACCTTTATTTATGCGGGTGAAATTCATCTAATTGAATTATTTCACCTACATACCAGGCAACACTTAAAAATGTATTTTTTTCAATTTCTATACTTAGAAGTATGGCCACTTAACCCAGCCATTGACAGGTCATGAGCCCTGTAGATGCCTAGACTTCTATAGTCCCTTCCCTTAAATGTTATTCATCTCTGTTGTAATACGTTAATATAAACAGCTCCACAGGGAGTTGAATCCAGTCCTTGTCTACAAAAATTTGGACAAACTCAAAATATTGTTGTGAAATAAGGTATTAATACGGCCGGTGTTTAAAAATCCATGTTTTTATTTTTCCAGTCTTTCAAATGTTCTTGAATTAAAAAAACTTATTTTTTTTTCCGAGTGGGTATGATTTAATTGTTTTTATTTAATAAGAAACACTCAAAAATTTTTTTTATGATTTTACATAGATCGTTAAATGTTTTAAGACAATTACTTGATTTAAATTTTTAACGATTTATTACTCAAACATTAAATTTATTAAAACTTAACAAAAGAAGAAAAATTATAGACCTTTTAAATTTATTCAAAATTGTAAATTCAGTATGGAATTGCCCTGAACTATTATCTCTTATCAACTTCAGGGTGCCTGGAAGACTAGACAGGTGCCACCGTTTTGTAGCAACAATTCACGGACAGTGTATACTTGTAATGCCGTATAAAACAGACTTCATGAACTCGGCAATAGTTATTCCACGTATCTGATATATTTTATGTAGAGTATTGTTCCTATAGAACCAACCTTTTGAACTTTTTCAAAGATGGTGAATGGTAATCATATTCATTTATTCATGCATTTCATAATATATGTGTACAGTTTTTTGTTCACTTTGCCTAGCTGTGTGAAACAGTACTTATGATTTTCTTGTTATATTTCTTTAAAATATTTTATTATTTAATTTTGTTTTTTACAATTATTCTTAAATTATTTAAACTTTCCACTAAATGTGCTGTATAATTTTTAGGTTATTTTTTTAAATATAAATCTTGGGTATAAAGAAATTTGAGTTTTTTTAAATTTTTTTATTTATATATTAATCCAAATATGTTAGTATTATAAATTTGTGTAAAATGCAGATTTGCCGTTTATGTTAATAAAACAATAAAAATAAATAAATAACTTCCTTGAGGGTTTTTGATATTGCTCGATGTTCCACCCGAATAAAATATAATGAAGCATTCTTCAGGGATTTTTACTCACTAAAAATACTGTTGATTTTATTATAAGAAAATGAAATATCTTCTACTCCTATAATTCGTTTCTCGATAAATAAAATCAGCTTAGAGCCGAAGCTTTAGTAAAAAGCTTTGCGCGTACCAAAAATAGCCCCTCTAGCGAAGAAAGCTCGGATCAACTTATTTCTTACACAATAAATCATATCTTATCGAAAATACTGGCCAAAAGGTATCTTATATCGGAACTTTCAGTCAAGAGTGCCACAATGCAAAAATATTATTTTGAGTTAAGCACGACTTTATTTAAAACCGTGTATGAAGGTGTTGTATACCTAATCTGCAAATATGACCAGGAATTTGTAAAAAAAACTGACTTTAGCTCAATAATTCATGAATATTTATTTTATTCTCTATATAAAAAAAAAAAAAAAATCCCTTTAAAATTATCACTCATCATCATCATTCCCTTTCCGCACCTAATGGTGTATAGGACACTGCATTTGAACACTATTTTTTTTCATGGAGTCTTTATTCAATAAAATATACACATTATTACAATGTTAATACATTATAAAGAAAACAAAGTATTAAAATATATTTTGTCCCGATAAAATATTCAATAATAGTTTGTCATCGGGTGCTCAGACATTAGTTTTAATTAATAATTAAATAAAAAGAGTACATATATAATACTGAATACGTATAAAATAAGAAATTAAAGAATACCAATTTACTTGAGGATATTTTAAATATAAGAAAAAAAATAAACACAAATATAAATTATGTGTGCCCATGAATGTGTCGCCTTGTATCTTGATTATTTTTGTTACATGAAGGTGAGATGATCAGTCGTACACTTCAGGTACCAGTCCAGGGACTATAAAATATTATAATGTAAAAACACATTATTAAATAAATATTTCATGTCAACCATGTCGAGAATCGAACCCGAGACCTCTTGTATACAATGAAAGCATCCACCCCTTTCCCGAAACTGTTCATAAAGACTTGAGTCTTTCTTCAGTTTCGCATATCAATATCAATTTTTTTTTTTTTTTTAAACTAATTAAGCGAAAATTTAATATTTCTTTACAATCAAACCGCGAAAATAACAAAATAAATAAACTTTAAAAACTTTCATTGTACCCCTCACTGCAGTTTTGTCAGTTTGTGATCAATCAAATACACATGGTCAGCACAATCACCCTTTTCTAATTTCCCAGTATTACAGTGGAGGAATACAGTGTTAGTTCTAAATTGAGACCGCGGCCGTACGCTCCAGATCCCGCATCGGAAAGGAAGAAGAACGTAGTAATACAAACAAATCAATCAAACGACACGAAACCCAAATACATATAGGAAACATTAGAATAATTTGCCCTATACAACATGCACTCAATCAACAGATCTATAACAAATCACAGTGGAACATCAAATCATCAAGACACTACCGGCAAAATCCTAACACAGATCCTAACACGATCCCTATCGAACTCAGGCGAAATTACTTTTCTTCATAGTACTGAATTCCTCGCAAAAACCATTTTCCTAATACCAACAGTAGAAACAATCCTATGCAAAGACCTTAATCGTCCTAACAATCTCACAGACCTTAAAGCAGACGAAACGGGTCCTAGAGCATGGTCGGCGCGTGGTTCTCTTGAGTTAGTCTACTATTTAGATCTCTTGTATAGTAGGCAAACGCGCTGAACACTGCACTACGAGGCCGACAAAGTTATAGTTATCAAGTTATATAAGTTTAAGTTATCACTATTACAGGCAATACATATATGCAAATGTTTTTCCAATCTTCGTTGCACTTCTAATAAGCCGATTTCGGAATGGCTTTTAGCTTCCTCTGCGAATTTTCTTTTATCACCTGAGTCGAATCAAAATGCTTGCCGCAAAGTGATAGTTTGAGTTTAAGGAACAGGTTAAAGACACACGTGGCTAAATCAGATGAATACGATGCGACGTTTACTTTGTTTTCGGACAAATAATCGCGTACAAGGAGAGATGTGTAAGACGGCGCATTGTCGTGAAGCAAACACCAACGATTAGCTTTTAATAATTTTCCTTCAAACACTTCAATATGCCTAAATAGTATTATTTTTGACTATTAAGCCTGTTGGGAGGAACTCCGAGTGCACAACACCATGATTATCGAAGAAAACAGACAGCATCAATTTGATTTTTGAGTGACTTTGGTGTGGATTTTTGGGTTTTGTTTCAGTTAACAAGCGCTACTCTGAAGATTGTCGACTTGTTTCCATATCAAATTCATACACTTACTTTTCATTATCCGCAATGATGCAGAAAACCGTGATATTTTTCATATAGAAAACTCTCTTGAGCGACATATTTCAGACAGGGTTGCTTATTAAAATTAATGTCGTGATGGTTTTATTATTTTTGCAAAAACTATGGAGAAGGTGTAAAATGGGTTTTGCATGTTGGTTTAATTGGTGTCCTGACAAAAAACGGGTATGTCTCGAAACCGGTAAAAATAGAAGAGTCGGTAAGTGGTTATAAAACAATATCTAATAACATTTGGCAAATATAATTTCTTATTAATAATGGTAGTTAGACTACCTTAAAAAAGGATCATAATTTTTAATAAATGACCATATTATTTTATAAATAAGTTTTACTTAAGGAATTATTAGTTGTTTTTTGTTTGTACTGCTGTTTGAAAAAATTTGGTACATTTTATAAATATGGTTAAAACTGAGGTGTTTTTTAAATCTTTTAAACGGATTCTTTCAGTTTCACATATTCGGACTTGCGATACTCTTGACACGTCCAAAAGCAAGTAAATAATACTTGCACAAGATATTTTAATATTGATAAAATTCCTAAAAATTCGTCTTAATGTTTCGACTGCATTTTTTTGGGAATGAATAAATTATACAAATATCCTTTTAAAAATGAGAGTGGTGTAATCTAAATACGCAGGTACCTGTTTTTTTTTTCAACTGCACATATGTGCATCTACCGTCTTCCAGGAATCAGCAAGCAGCCTGCTAGCTACATGTCCGGCAGTAACTTTCATACCTCCAATCTACAAAAGCTACCCTTTGAATATCTTTCTTTATTTTGGTAGCCATTATGTTAAAACAGTGCTGATTTTTTTCGTTTAGTTTCTAGAATGAACACTTGACGAATTATCTACTCTGCTCAATGTGGATTTTTTATTTATTTTATTTTTCATAACTTAGAATGTCTAGTTCGCCGAAAAGGAATTTTGAAATTTATTTCAGCTATCAAATCGGCACAATCGATCAGATCATAAAGTTAATTATAAATAAAAAATTGATCCTCAATCATGCACCTTTTGTGGGTGCAAGATGAGTTGAGGAAACTGAAGCTTTTGAATTCACATTGCGTGTACTCAATAAATTTAGTACAAGTAGGTTTTAAGTTGTTTCTGAAACATCACTTAGACAGTTTTGCACTTCTTCTAGGAGAACATTCCATGCCATAAGGCCCGCGACCGCAAATGCGCGTTCCTTGAATTAGTCCGCAGGTTGCGTAGATATTGACTAACATATACATAAGTCATTAGAATTTGTATTCTCCCTTATGTGGGAAACGTAGCCAGTGAAATTTCCAAACTATAGTCCTTAAAGTATAGCTTGATTAGAATGACATTTGTCAGAAAAAGTTACGACATAACTTTGTAGTAATGTCAAAGGAGTTATTTATATTGACACACGAAAAATCATTCGTATCTGGCGTGTTAATGATTTTTTTTTAATACAATGCTTGACACATAAATCAACATTAATATATAAAATCCGCAATATTTTGAGTTTGTCCAAATTTTTGTAGACAAGGACTGGATTCAACTCCCTGGGGAGCTGTTTATATTAACATATTACAACAGAGATGAAGAACATTTAAGAAAAGGTAATATGGAAGTCTATATAGATGTTCAAATATAGGCAGAATGGTGGATGTTACACAGTGTGTAAAGTGGCCACTTAAACCAGCCATTGACAGGTCATAAGCCCTGTAGATGCCTAGACTTCTATATTACCTTTTCTTACATGTTCTTCATCTCTGTTGTAATATGTTAATATAAAATCAGCTTTAAAACTAAAATAAACTGAATTATTAACGACGTTCTTACAAGGTTATATCATTTTGTAATAACGCTGGAGATGGGACAAATTGATCGAATAAAAAAATAATTCATTTGATGTTGTTCATGAAAAAAGTATAAATGTCTTATTTTTTGGTGAATAATCGTATAGAACACACTGTAATAGGCTTGTTTTTGCGTTTTTTGTATCAATTTTCGGAAACAGAGTTTTATGATTTCATGAAATAACTGATAAAATCGATTTGATCAGTGATCAGTAATTTCCCATCACTAATGAAATTAGTTTGATAGCAGTTATTCTAGTCAAGCTATATTTTAAGGACTATAGTAGAGTGACATGACTAAACTTAGAGGTTCCGCAAAAAAAATCTCGCTGCGGCATTTAATGCAGACTGTAGGCGAGTCATTTTATTTATTGGTAGGCAGGTGCGTTTTCCCAGATTGGTTTTTAAGGCCACCACCGTAGTTCATCAAGGTTGCGTCCTTGCACCGTTCTTTTTTATTATCCTCATGGACTTCATCCTAAGAAAGTTGATTCCACTCCCCCTCCCAAAGAAATATTCATCTCCTTCTCCCAAAAACTCTGCGACAAAAGTATTCCGATGATTCGGTTACAATTAATGATTTAGTCAGGAGTCTTCACGCCACTGCAGATAGCCTAAATAGGTACTCCGCATGCATGAGTTTAAAAATCAATATTGCAAAAACCCATGTACAGCGTAACTCTTGCATTGGTGCTTTAATGCTCAAATTCTTTTGACTCTGTCAAACCGAGTAATCCAAAGGGTCGAGTGTTTCAAATACCTGGGAGTAAATGTTAAAGAAAATGGCAGCTTTAACAAATGAACTAGGAGTGCGGCTAGGAGGAGCAGGTGCCATGTTCAACAGTATGAAGGCTGTCTGGAAATCGAATATTTATTCAGTGAAAACCAAATACCCCCAATATAACGCTTGCATAACACCTATACTCCTTTTTGGATGCGAATCGTGGCATCTCACGAGTGGCTTAAAACAACAAAATACTGAGTTTTGAAAATAGGTGTTCAAGAAGAATCTTTAGTGACAACTGTCACTAAGCGAAGGCGATAAAGTTGGCTTGGCCATGTACTGCGGATGCCTCTTGAGAGCCTTAACCACGCTTGCCCAACTTACAAGGCATCGGGTTCTTGACATCCCGGACGTTCACTGCTGACTGTAGGCAGTTCATGTCAGAACTAAGAAGAGGATGCGCAGAAGCTGGCACCTGACAGAGATGCCTGAAGGATCTTCGTAGACACTTAATACTCCAACTAGAGAGCAGACATGGACTGATGATGATGAGGCTTGCAGAGATACCAATACAATAATCGACGTATTTATTAATTAACGGGCGGCATCAACTGGCAAATTTTTGCTGACGCATTTAATATAGCTCAGCTGATAGAAGCATGACCTTATCGTCCTACATAATGGCCAGCATCGGGACTGCTTTGTGAACTGCTCGTTTTGCCTCCTGCGACAAACATTTACTTGCCGAATCAATAAATAGAGCATGCTTGATCGTATTCTTTTTAAGTTTATAGGAAAATATTTGTATATGTTTTTCAGTATTTTAAAGGCAAAATCTTTCTTTTTTCTCTTACTTCATTACGGAGAGTGCATTCGCCGCGGGAGCTGAGGCACTCAAGTGCAATAGGAAATGCAATAAAACCCCTTAGTAAGGAAAAATAACAACTTTTAAGAAATTCACCCTTATGTTGAGTTCACTGAATCTCAACATTTAGAATAAATAAATCAAATTTATCAATAAAACAAAATATAATCAAATACAGTACTTACATTATCTGTTATTCGGTAACCACCTTGCCAAATCTATTTATTTATTTATTTCAACACTTTATACCTGGTTGCGCGAGTGGTTGATGGGATTGAGTGGTTTGTGGCTGGATGGACCGCCAATGGATGAAGGTCCACCTATCCTACCCATCCTGCGATCTCCCAACTTTTAATGTTTGTTATTCTCCTTGTCTTTATGACCATAATTTCTGTCAACTACCGCATGTTCATAATTTTATCTGCTCGTCCTATAATCACCTACTCGCATCTAAACACCTTTACATCATTTGACCGCCGCGACGCAACATTCAACTTTATATTTCACAAATAACTATAGTAAAAGTGCTGTGTTCATCAAAAAGGACAAAACTCCCCAGAAGCCAGGACTTGGAGATAGCATCTGGATTTCTATCCCTGATTCCCTTTCCTGTCTTCCTAAAGGTAGGATTTTTGGTATGAATGTATTGTCAATTTTCTGGTCAGGCGACTACGGATGGAGGTCCCAACAGAATTCCCGTACGAGGTTTTTACGTAACCTCAACTTCTTAATACAGAAAACGCGTACGATGTTTTCTCAGAGACACTTTTCATATATAGCTCCAAGAGTGTTCAATGTCTTGGATGAACATATTAAGTTCTCCAAAACAACGTCTATATTTAAGATGAAGATCCATAATTGGATTGTATTGAGAGGTAGAGACCACTGCATGATATTGCTTCGGGAATAAATATATAACATTGCTGCTGTCTTCATTATTACCCATATACGTATACGTGTAAATCATCACTGTCTTACGTATTATTATATAACTTTTGTACATTCCATTTTTCGACATGTATAAATTTTTACTATTTATATTTTTCTTTTATTATTTTGTAAATGGTTTTGATTATTTTGCATATTGTTTTAATTACTTGTATATTGTTTTAATATGTAATAAATATTTTTGATTTATATATCGAAGAGTCCCGACTTAACACGGAATTTTCAAACAAGTCGGGACATAAACAACATATAATTGTGTCTGTGTAAAATTGTGTATTTTGTGCATTAAATAAGTAAATAAAAAAATACAAGAGAAGGCATATTGCCTCAAGGCAATTTCTCCCTACCGACCCAAACCGTTAAGTTTGAGAAAATTACGAGTACATGGTCATATTCTAGATGCAGAATCCTTTAATTTTATACAAAAGCTTAAAGCAAAAATTAACTAAAATTTTACACTGTACTATGAAAACAGGCGAGGAGAGGTGATGGAAAGAAAAATAGAAGGAGAAAAGAACAACTCAACTATTTATATAGTGACTTTTCAATCCTGATTATAATGTAAATAAAGAAGGAGCGTCTCTAACATTAGTGGGTAGATAATTCCACAATCGGACAGCTACTACAATGAAAGAGGAGGCAAGAAAAACAGAGATATTTCATTGTGGATAATTTATATTCAGCCATTTTTGTGAAAATCACCTCAAGGGCTCTTTACAATATCCCAACACGTCTTGCAGCTACACAGCGCATTGACGGTTGGGATTCAAGTTCCTCGTTCAAAATTATAATTTAATTTAATAACAGATAAAAGAAAGGAGCTAGATTACATCATGTATTGCTGCTACAGAGCGCATAAAAGTCCGCATTTACATTATTTAAAAATTAACTTTTATTAAATTAAATTTTTTTTATTTATTTATTCATATTTTTCGCTTGAAAACTATAATTAATAATTAAAATAATGTGAACTCACTTGGGTTTCTCGTGCCAAGGACACTTAACAATATCCTTTTTTGAAATTACATTTGAGAATAAACAAAGGAGACTAACTAAAAAACAGAGATGATTAAAATATTCAGACAATTTTAAAAACAAGGTATTTATGTACATCTTTATTATTTATATTAAAAAACACATAATAAAAATAACAAAAACTTACATAAGCTATACGCTTGTGGAGCAGTTGATTCAATATTGGTATGGGCGAATGAGACAATCCATTTTACTTCTACCCAGCTCTACTGTCCATTTTTTATAGCCTTTTTAAACATTTTCCGTAACTAATTGTTTTAATAGATAGTGGAAGTAGGTTATAGATTTTAATTGAATAATACTCAAAATCCCTTTGTCCGAAAGTGGTACTCGTTTGTATTTGTTTAAGTTGTCTTTGTGATGCGGATCTAATGATTATATTATTTGTATGTGATGTTTTTTTAAATTTTTTTTTATTAATAGCAGATAAAAATACAATATTACAACTAAATAAAATTTTCACATTAATCAAATACATATATTTACATTAACGTTTCCCATTACGTATAAGAAATAAACAATTCTTGTGTACATAATGGGGAGTGACGTCTTACAATAGATTATTTTATTTTAACCAATAATATTTTTAGAACAACATAAATAAATTACAAAAAAAATATACATGATGTTTTCAATCAATGTTACATTAACAAGAATTATATATGTAATTTTTTACTTCTTTCTTAAATATATTGTATTCCTGACTGTATTTTATATTATCTTTGTTCATTTCATTACAGAAAAATATTCCTCTGTAAAGCTAGGGTTTCCTAGGACAGCGGTGCCCGTATCTTAATGGCCGTAGTGAACGGTGATGCGGTGGACAGCCGTCGTAACAGTGACTAGAAAATGATTTTCTAGGAAAACGGTGTTAAATGGTGTTGATAACACCGTTTTTCTAGGAATCCACTCTCTAGTCCCCGTTACAACTGCTGTATACCGCATCACCGTTCACTACGGCCGTTAAGATACGGGCACCGCTGTCCTAGGAAACCCTAGCTTAAGTAAAATGATGTTGTGCAGTAGTATTGTGTGGGTTATGTCTTTCATTAGAGCAAGAGTATTTTTTTAATCTATCAGTGAGTATTGTTTTAGCGTATAATTGTTTTGGTGTTATAAGTTGTGATTTGTGGATTATTTCTTTAGTAGATGTCTGTATCGGGATTCTGAGTATAATTTTAATTACGGATTTTTGTGCAACAAATACACTATTTAAAACTGTGTCACTATGTACGTACACACTGCGTAATTTTTTTATTGAAAACATATTATGAACGAAGATTTAATATTGTTTTTCTTTTACTGCGTGATTGAAGAAGCGAGAATTCCACTACGCGTTCATAAAATATTCCTCTCGATTTTCACCGCAAACCCAGTAACTCCATTCCATAAACTCTAAATCCGTGGGGAAGCTTCATCAATTTTAAGCCACCAAAATGTTGCCTTAGAAGAATAGAGAAGCTGGTGGTTTCGAATTCGTGTTTTTTCGAGCTTAGAACAAATTGTGAAAAACAAACGGTGACATAAGGACGGATTTATGAAAAAAATACGTTACAAAAGGGGTTTTAAAAGTAAAAAGGCTTAAGGATTAACAAAGTCTGTACGACTCTAGTTCTATGAAGGTAAATTGAACAAACATATTACAACAGAGATGAAGACCATTTAAGAGAAGGTAACATTGAAGTGTAGGCATCTACAGGGCTCAGGACCTGTCGTTGACTGGTTTAAAGGGCCACTTTATACACTGTGTAACATTCGAATTCGCTTCATCAGTATGGTCCCCTCAGTACTGTTTGTGACACCTGATTTTTATAATTTGAATAATTTCTATAAAACTTATATGCTTTTCTTATTTATATATTATGTAGGTGCATATAATATGTATTTGTATATTCGTTTTGAATCAACGTTCGCGCGTTGACGTTATATCGTATTTACTGCATTTTGTGGTTACCTATCGTACTCGTATTGTATGGGACTCGTCGCACATTATTTGTTCAGTGTGTATCAGTTCAATTTTAAAATAAAATGCTAATTTTTCAGAATACGGTTTTGAAATTTAACATACTTGTAAAAAATACAATTTCTTTATTTAAATTTTGACAAAAAGGTTTCAAACTTTTTACCAAGCTCTTTCTTGTACCATTTTTAATATATTTACAAGTTTTAAACAATGATTTTTTATACTTACGCACCCACACACACGCACTCTCTCCCTCATTCATTTACCCATACACACATTCACATACACATGAATACAAACGTCACACACATAAAAAATATCGTAAACTCTTTTCTTATATATTATGTGTCATTAGATTTACAGTGAATTGTTTTAATTGGCTTAAGTATTGTTAATATTTTTCTACTTATTTTGTTTATGTAATAGCTGTAAAAATTCCAATTAAAATAAATAAAATAATGTATATATTAATCAAATTGAGAACATTCAAAAGAAATTTATAAGGAGCCTGGAATATCGTTTTGGCAACATTGAAAATGATTACGGCGCATCTTTGATCAATTTTAATATAAAATCATTACAAAAAAAACGCTTTGCATGGGATTTAATTTTTCTTTTTAAAATTATAAATAATATGGTTGATTCACCGTATCTTTTACAAAATATTGGTTTCCGTTGGCCTCTTTGCTATACCAGATTAAATTCCCTTTTTCATACACCAACTTGTAAAATCAATTATACCTCGAATTCATTCATTAGACGTACCTGTAGAAATTATAATGGACTCAGTATTGATGTAGACATTTTGAATTGCACGTTGCATTTGTACAGAAAATTTCTTCATGGGGTCGATTATTTGGGATAGTTGCTGAATGTGCATCTTGAGAGATTTGTGCTATGTAAATGTTTGTGTATGTTTTATATTTACGTTCATGGTTGGGGGCGTAAATGGCTGGGATTATGCATTCGGTATTTTTTTTATTACCTCCATGGAAAACGCAAATCTTAACCATTATTCTTTTCTCACTTGAAATACTTTTTTTTTTGTCACATTTAATGTTTATATCTTTTGCATAATTTATAAAAACTTAATTGGTCTTTTTATGTTAAAAAATTGTTGTTTTTGATACTTATTTTTTATGACTGTATGTTTTCTGAATAAAATAAAATATAAAATAAAAATTCACCATACTGCCCATATTTGAACATTTATATTCCTTCAATTCTTTCATGTGTTGATGTTTGTGAAGTTAAAGAGCTGAAACCTTTTAATATGGGCAGAATGGTGAATGTTACGCGGTGTGTAAAGTGGCCACTTAAACCAGCACATGAATGGTCATAAGCCATGTAGATGCCTAGACTTCTATATTACTTTCTATAAAATTATCTTCATCTATGTTGTAATATGTTCATATTAAACCTGAGATCAAGAATACATATTTTTAAATTTTATATGTGATATTATCGGCGTCATGATTTTTTTAAGTTTAGTCTTTCTGAAATTACTCCACATGGCGTCAGAGGTTCTCTTCCGCTTATCCTCGGTCAGTTCCACCGATTGGTCCATTGACGGTAAGTAAACCGGAAATCTTTCACAGCTCTATTATCATTAGTTGATTTATATGAACTAACGACTTTATCCGAAGTAGTTAGTTTTTTTTTTTTTTTAAATGTTTTCGTACATTTTCAATCTAATTTTAAGCGCGCGCGAAAAAACTTTTTTAGTATTCAAATTTGGTATCAAACATCAAATATGCAAATCACAAAAACTGAGTTGGTACCGATCGGTAGAAGAAATTAAAAAAAGCGGTTAAAACAAAGTTGTTTCATATTTATTGTATTATATATAGACCAGATCTTGTCTGTAGGTTAGTAATTTTTTTTTTTTTTTTGTCCTAGCTATAATTTTTTTTTTTTGTATTTTATTTCAATTGTGCCTGTTTTTAATAAAGGGATACGTGTTTGCCATTTTTTGTATGTACTAAATTCATTGATAAATAAATAAATAAATAATGGATAACCACAAAGTAAGTACTTCACTCACAAATTTTGTAAAAAAAACATACACATTTTCGTACATAAATTTCGATTTTAGTTTATCCTTTTTGATATGTAGATGAAAATCGCGGCCCTGGGGGATAACTTCATATGCTATTTTCATCGCTACATATAAAAACGGTATAAAGTAACATTGATATTTACGAACAAAAATGTGTATGTTTGTATAAAAATTCAAAGTACCTTTGTCGGTTACCTGTAAGTCAACATGTTTAGAATACAAAATTGGAACTTAGTGCTATTTTTCATACAGAAAACTTAATTAAAAGATCAATTTCAACTTCCCATAAGAATGTAGACCTTGGGAAAGTGAACATAATATATTGATTTGAATGGTGTTTTTAAGCTAGGGTTTCCTAGGACAGCGGTGCCCGTATCTTAACGGCCGTAGTGAACGGTGATGCGGTGGATGGCCGTCGTAACGTCGACTAGAGAGTGGTTTCCTAGGGAAACAGTGTTGATAACACCGTTTTCCTAAGAAACCACACTCTAGTCACCGTTACGACGGTTATTCACCGCATCACCGTTCACTACGGCCGTTAAAATACGGGCACCGCTGTCCTAGGAAACCCTAGCTTTACACAGCAATACTTCATTTTCCTGGACGTGCACTCCTGACTGTTCGTCGGCAGTTCATTTCAAATTTTGAATTCCCTTTAGAATACGGGCCCAGGTGTCGATTTACATGAGAAGATAGTAGTTTTAAGTTTGAAATATTTCTAAAGTCAAAATGACGGTTTGTTTTATTTATTTATTGACAAAAAAAAAGAAAAAAAGAAGCGCTATCGCCTTAGAAGCATCTTAAATGAGAAAGTTCGGTGTTTTTAATTTTTTCAAATGGTTAATAGACTATTAAAATAAGCCAAAAAAGTTTTATTAGAATTTTTTTATATCGTTTTATCAGCGCTATATTTTTTTTAAGTTTGGAATTTCTTAAATAACTCCGCGTGTGACGTCAGAAATTCTTCTCTGTCAGTTCTCCCGATTGGTCCGTTTACGGTAAGCAAACCGGGTATCCTTCAACGCTCTCACATCATTAGTTGGTTCATATGAACCAGTGACGTCGTTCAAAGTAGTGCGTTTTTTTTTTATTTTACATTTTCAAGAAACTTTTATTTACAGTTTAATGCTTTAATTTTTACTGCGCACAAAAAAATAGTTTTTGCATCCAATTTCCCTAAAGTTCCTCATTTTAATTAAGTAATAGTTCATTTAAAAGGAAAACTTTTGAACCATAGAACATACTTTAGGTTTTTTGTTTTGAATGAAAATTGTGATTAAACTATATTCTTGATCGAAGACCCTTCACAAAACAGGTTTGTATGAAATATTAAAGAACATTTCATATGGACTCCTTTTGTGTTTTGTATTACTCGATCGCATGTTTCTCTGTCGTATATCTTATTAATAAAAATGAAATATTGCGTAAGGGTTTAATGATGAAATAAAACTGAAGTCTCTAATAAGGTACATTACATTCACATCAATGAAAAACGGGGTTGTAAAATATTCATATTTACTTTTTAATTTTTTAATTATATTTGTGTGTACAACGTCCAAAGATCGATAGCAAACACACGCGAAAGTATTTTACCAGAAAGCAACTTAAAATTTTCTGTTTCAGAGATACGCCGCCTGACTTTTCTTTATTCAATGATATTCCAATATTTTCTTCTTCGATTATGATACTTAAGCAATGATTTTTTTACACATTATAAATATTTACCATTGGCTTGTTCCTCTTGTTTTGATTCTTTTGATAAATTGTTTCTTATGTGAGCTAAGTCTATCTAAAACCCTTGAAACCACCCAGCTTTATCTGCCATTTTCAGACGTATAGTATACAAATATTTTTGAAAAGAGGTCTATCTTTGAAAAAAAAACAAAATCGGTTCAGTTTGGTGGTATGTAAAACGGGACAATGATACCTCGATTTTGTCGACTTTAATTTAAGCATAATCAGTCCAACATGCAATTGTCTTTTTCGCACAGTATTTGAAAAGTTGCCAATGAAAATGTGACAGACAAACTATATTTGACTTCAAAAATATAAATACCCTCTCTTCTGTTCCCTAGTTCGCTCGCACCTAGAGTATTCCTCTGTTATCTGGTCTCCGTATTATGATGTTCACATCAATAATATTGAATCAGTTCAACATCGATTTTTGAAAAAGATAGGCTGGAGGTTGGGCTTATCCAGAGACCTATATACGTATAATGAGTTAGAAACTACCTTGAATATATCTTCTCTTCAAGACCGTAAAAATGAATCCGACCTTATTGTCCTATTTAAAATTCTCAACTCTTTCTTTGATGCGCTGGAACTACTGAGCTCAATAAAATTAAATATCCCAACTCGAAACCTCAGAAAAAACTAACTCTTTCATACCGATAACCATAGAACTAACTATGGTTTTCATTCCCCTATGCCCAGAATTCTTAGGTCTGCCAACAAACATATCAGTCTTGATTTCTTTGATAACAAGTTTTCTTCTTTCAAACGATTACTGAATCAAATTCAATTATAAACACTTCTCTCCCGCTTCCACTCCCACAAAGTCTACTATAAATCATTGAGTCTTTCTAATTTTGTTATAATAATTTTCTATGTATAAATGTGTCCATAAAAATGCCCATTGGGCGTTTATATATAAAAATAAATAAATTGAAATACCTTTTCATCAAATTTATGTTTAATTTATTGAATGGCTTAATTGATGTACCATCGTTACTGGAACAAGTGGCATTCAATGTTCCAATCCGCCGATTCCAAAATAATAATGTGCTGTTCCTTGATCAACACAGCACAAACTATGGCTTGCATGCACCAATGTCCCGATTGTGTCGTATTGTAAACTCGAGACAAGATTTGAACTGTTTGGTGTAAGTCTTTATATATTTAAAAAATCACTAAGATAGACCGGATCTTGTCTTGGGTTGGTAATTTTTATTTTTTTTGTCCTAGCTTTAATTTTATTTAGTTGTATTTTATTTGATTAGTACCTGTATTTATTATGATAAATTGTATTGACCATCGTTAGAATGGACTGCATAAGTCCATCAATTAAAAAAACAAATTAACAAATTGCATATCGTAGGAAAAGCTTGCCCATCACATACCGCATCTGAGGACATAAGTCTCCTTGGCGGTGCCCACATTCACGGAAAAGTTGCTCGTTGCCGAGAGAAAAAAGCTGCCTAGAAGAGCTCTCTGTAATCTTGTAGCCTAAGCATCTTTGTGCTGAAAGAAGGTTATTCAGAAGTTCATACTATGCACTTCATTGGACTGAAAAATTGTTTAAAATTATCATAGATTATATCGTAAATATCAAAATACAAAAGGTCAAAGTATTTTTTTTAGCATTCGAATATTATGAGTTCATAAAATAAATATGTAACATCTTTTTTTACACCACATATTTTTTTTCCTACCTACCGGTTTCAAAACTACACATGCTTCTTTATCAAGGTATAAGTAACAAACGAATTATATCCTATTTAATTTTAGCAGTGATTTTATGGAGGCAGATTCTATTTATAAATGTAAATTTTTCTAAACAATTATCTACAATAATTCCGTACCATCAAACGTGAAACCTGCATTCTAGAAAACCTATAATATAGGAACCTTGTTCAAAAGTTTAAAATATCTACATGAAAAATCATGTTTGTGAAAAATATTTTTATTTAAAATAATTCGCAAATTTCATAATGTGACTTTACTTTTGGTTATTTCAACATCAGAACCAAAGTAAATTATTTAAGAATCGTTTAGCGTCAAAAGATTAATCAGACAACCCCCAAAAGGCCAATAAATTAATGAGGAGGTAATTTCAAAATGAATTATTTGATTTGACATAAACAGGACTTAACTAATTAATAAAATGTCAAAAGCTTCAAAAGGGGAAGATTTAATTAATTTGAATGGGTTTTCTGTTATCAAATACTTTGATATCGGGTGTTTGAAAGGGTAATACAATTTTTAATTGAAATAAAATATTAACAAATTATTGTACAACAGAGATGGACAAGGGTATTAGGAAGTTTAGGCATTTACAGGGCTTCTAAGTGGCCACATTCATCATTCAGCCTATGTTTTAATATCTACATTTTCTTAACTTTTACATCTGTTACTTTTGTTAAGTAGGAATTACCTGGATATCAATTATCAGTGTCAGCTGCCGTTGTATCGTATTAAGGACAGTGCAGAAACGGAATCATATTTATTTATATTGGGTTGTAGTCCTGTGGCTAGTGTCTCGGACTCACGGACCAAAGGTCTGTGATTCGAATCCCACTCTACCCTAACTCGATTCCCATATTCTAATAGTGAGTTATTTACAATTCGTTGAAAATGGCCCTAAAAATTCAATATTTGGGTAAATTTTAGACTAGCTTAAATTAACTAAATTGCAAGAACGAAGAACATCGACCGATCTTACGACTTTATATAAAATAATAAAACCAATGTTTGATACCCCTGATCTACTGAAATTGATTTCATTCTATGTACCACCTAGATTAAGCAGAACATCTACAATATTTTATTGTCAAAATTCTCGAACGGTAGCTCAATAAAACTCACCTATTGTTAGATTACAGAATACCGGGAATGAATATGCATCACATTTTGATATATTTAGTTTATCTCTGCCTAACTTAAAAAATAAAGTGACCAACATATTTTTATCAAAAAGAGCAAATCATCTTCAGAAGATTGGGTTGGAATAGTTATAATTTGATTGATTAATGTATTTTGTTATTGTATAATTTCTTTAAAATATATATGTATTTGAAGTAATTAATAATGTGTACAGTACCAGTATATTAATATTTCATACTCGATTTAAAAAAAAAAAAAAAATATTTTTAAGCACTCTTTATACCACATATATGTAAATGGCAGAAATACCGTATATGAATAAATAAATAAATCATAAAAACGCAAATATTTATTTTAATAAAAAAAAAAATTTTTTTTCTGTGTGTAAACAATTGATAACTAAAACACCTAAATTACCCACGGTAAATTATTGCCGACATCTGTGGATATCAGCATATCGATTAAATCGCTGACAGCCATGGAAGTAGCACACGTAATTAAGTTCCCACTGGCAAGTAAAGTTAACACTGGATAATATATGAGTTGTAACACAGTCAGTTCAATAAGTCAACCTCAGTGACTGTTTAGTACAATTCATACAATGCTGTTACAATATGTTGTACAGAAAAGTCGTTCAGTTAAAAAACTCAGTGACTTTTTTTAAAACATCTACACAGTTGCCATCTTTGTTACACCGTTTATCATCATCATCATTCCCGTTCCGCACCTAATGGTGCATAGGATACTGTATTGATACACCAATCGCGGCGTATCTTGTTCATTTATTTTTTTGTTATAAGAAGGTAAGATGATCTGTTTTACGCTTCAGGTGCCAGCCCAGGGACTAGGAAATGCTTTCGTGTAAAAACATATTTTTAAATAAATATTTCATGTCAACAATGCAGAAATTGACCTGAGACCTCTTGCATGGTAGGCGAATGCACTGACCACTACACCGCGAGACCGACTCTGTTTATACGACGTATATTATTATCCCTCTCCTCCACTCTATTTGCTCATCCCCTCTTATTCTTTTTTTTTCTCGTCTTATATATTTATTTTTTTTACTAACGTAAACTGTACATATTTTTTTTTCTATTTTGGGCTATGACATTTTTTCTATTTCTGAATTTTATTTTTATTTTCAAGAAACTTTTTCGATAACCACATTTGCCGCTACAAATCAGTTTCTTAGAACAGGCATTGGCCGATATAGGAACCAATTGCAACATTAGGCATACTAATATTTCTGGCTTGCCGACCCTTCATATACTGAGCCTACTCCTAGTACAAGCAGAATTTGTCAGAGTGTTTTTATGCCATTTTGTAAAATATGAAATACATGTATAAATAAACAAAAAAAAATTTAAAAAAATTTTTTACTGAGTAACAAGTTTTCTCATTATATATGTGAAAAACTTTAACTGGATGTTTGTACTATTTTTATATTTTGTTTTCTTATATTTCAACTGTGGTTTCTCTATATCATTTCTAAATAAATCAAATAAATAGTAATAAACAACCATCAAATCATATCAACGTTTTCTTCTGTCCCCCCCATTCTGTCCTCCAACTAGGTAGGAGCTCCCATGTTTTTTCCAAACATCGAATCATACAAGGTTAAAGAACTGAAACTTTTATTGGTATGGGTGAGATTCATCTGGTTTAATTATTTATATTACGCAACGCCAGTTAACAGTTTTTACATTTTATGCTTCCGAACAAATAAAAAAATATGCCAGAGAAAAAAAACCCCCAAATTTGTTTGCCATTTTCGCGAGAACTGTTTAAATGTCGCGTAAGTCACTCTGGTTCCCAGCGGCTCAACCGTTATTTGAAGCTTGGTTTCTGAAAAGCCTTCAGTAAACAAACTTTGTCAAAAATACAGTGTTATATTTTTATTCACCCTTATCTCATTTTCGTTTTACTGCGGCAAATACCAAAGCTTGTAAAAGTGCACGGAGACTCAAAACTCATGATTCACTTTTTATTATTAAACGAGCTGAACCCTGCAATGCTTTGCTAAAGCTAGATTTGACTACAAACTCGGTTATATATATTAAATGAACACAATCGAAAGTTTTTTATCAAGTATTGTATTTAGTCCAAGTTAAATATTATGTACGTGTACATGACAGGGGCGAACCGTGTAAAGAAGTAATTATGCGCAGCTTACCATTATATCTGACTTACCATAATAATGTTTTATTGTAACTTTATTCACAGAAAAACAAATAAATAATTAACATTTATTTTAAATTATTGCCACCGTTTGTATTGCTGTTCAAAGATATAGGTGCATAACGGGGGCGAACCGTGTATAGAAGCGATTATGCGCAGCTTACCATTATATCTGACTAACCATATTAATGTTTTATTGTAACTTTATTTACAGAAAAACCAATAAATAATTAACATTTATTTTAAATCATTACCACCGATTGTATTTTTATCCTAATATAAATAAAAATTTTAGCGCCTGCGTGAGTCAAGAAACTAGACGATTATTGCAGCTTATTTTTCATACAAATAAGTATCCTATTTTTTTAATGTATTAACCCCAGTGCGCGTTTTTTCTCCTAGATTAAACTTGCAGTTACACAATTTATTTGAAGTTTCTTGATTTGGAAAACAGTATTTCAAACATTGCTTGTTAAGAACTTTTTTTCTTTGAGATAGTAATTTTGACATAAGACCATAATTACTTTCATGCGTCACATTGCAGGACATATAGCGCACCACGCGGCCGTTTTTAGCACTATTAATTACTAGAACAATGTGGCCAGTTGACATTTTAATTGAATACCTAATACCGACTGAATTCATGGTGGTATTTTTTATTTATTTTTTAATGATTTATGTATTAAAGTAATGGGTAATATATCTTTATAATATAATATATCACAAAATTACCTCGTTTGAGTTGATTTCATGGATGAGAGTTGTTGTATCACACAGAACCATAGAAAAATATCAATTTATAGTATATATTACTTAATATTATGTTAATAAAATTTGTATAAAACCACTCACCGACTTATCTGTCTACCAGTTTCGAAATGTAACCCGTCTCTTCGTCAGGACAACAACACTACACCAACATGCAAATATCACTACATACCTTCACCATAGTAGATTTGAAAAAATATAAAATCGACATGCAGGTTAGCTTGCTTGCACATGCTTCACTACGCCACCACCAAGGGTTAATGACTTATGGTATTTGCATGTTCGTGTAGTGTTGTTGTCCTGACGAAGAGACGGGTTACGTCTCGAAACCGGTAGACAGATAAGTCGGTGAGTGGTTTTATACTAATTTTATTAACATAATATTAAAATGTTGGACCACAAAGTTAATGATTTGAATATTAATAATATATTTCTTACATTATATTATGTGCCTCCTATGTAGGTACAAATATATGATATTTTTTTATAGCTTACCTGTAAATAAAATCACCATTCACCACTGGTACATGATTATTTTTGTATTGTATTTCGGTTTGCAAAAATTGTAAAGACGGAGAATATTGATAAATAGGTATTTAAACATTGTTGTTGTCCTGTCACTGTCTTGCGATGCCTCCCTGATACTGTGCGAAAAAGACAACTGCACATCAGATCTTTTGTTAGAACAGACAAAATCGCCGTTTTTTCGTCCCGTTTTCCGCACCTCAAAAGTCCACTGTAGTATCAGAATAAAATTTTCTGTATTTCTGTAAAAGTTTGTTTACCGTGCGCCCGAAGACAGCAGTAAAACTATATCCAGTTTCCATTATAAACGATTAAAAAAAAAAAACAAAACAATAGGAACACGCCAATAGTAATATCTATAGCATGTAAAAAATTCACTGTTCTGGTGCCATAATCCAGAAAGAAAATACGGGAATACGTTTGTATGAAAAAAAAAAAAAAAAAAGTCGAACCTCGTTTCCTCTTAAGATTAAACATTTTTATGTATAGCAACAAAATTTTACTTCATAATGCTTTTATGTAACTATAGAAACAAGTTCTGTGTTTTTGATTAAAACCATATACAAAAACGCCCCGGAAACCCTCCAATATTATAAAACTTAACTCATGCTCAAATGCTCAGTCCTGCCCTTCGTGTATTTAGTCGTTTTTTAACCATCAACCGGGTTTCGACGTGAGCTTGACATTTAATTTGAAACCGAAATGCTTGGTTGTGTCGTGGAAGCGTGTAAAAACCGTTCGGATTAACGTAAAAAGGACGGTTGAAATTTTCATTGGTAAGTAGGTACTTATGTACTTGTTTATGATTGAATTCCAAAAGTTAAAATAATTCATTTTCAAATATTTAATTTAAGTAGATACTTAGGTACTTGTTTATGGTTGAATTCAAAATCTGTAAGTAATTAATTTTCAAATATTGAATTCTTTTTGCAAATGTCAAACTGTGCTCTACTAACCAACAGGGGTGAACTTTGTGTAAGAATCCGTTTTTCAAAGATGTATTAAATGTCATTTAAAATTATTTGAGCATTACTAAAAATAAGTTAATATTAAATAGAAATTAAGAAATTGTAAGGAAATTAATCAATTAAGTATCCATTATAAGTAATTGTTGTTTGTCAATATTAAAATACACATTTTTTATTATACACGTGAACAAAATCCTCCGAGTTTTTCAATATATGACGTCATAGTTGAATTCTCCCGACAAAGATATACTACCGATCCCCCCTCCATCAAGTTTTGATGTAAGTACATCGGTTTATCCCGACAGGTCTAGAACCCCTCGATACGTTTATCTACGCATTAAAAGTGTCAAAAATTTTGTTCCACCGAGCAATTTTTCTTTTAATTATGATTCATTTAAATTTATGATCAGTTAAAGGTTTACACTTTTTTTCTTAAAAGCCTATTAAAAATGTGAGAAAGAAATAAGTATATTTTGAAGTCGAATTAAATTCCGACATAACTGTCAATTTTGGAAACGAGTGGCTAGATGCAGTAGTTAGACAAGCAAGATGCTGCCCTAATAACATACAAGAGCATCTAGCTGTAAAATGTTACCAATGTAAAAAAAAAAAAGAGTTTTAATATTTTTTTCGTCTGTTTTACTTTCTTTATATTTTTGAGCTGACTTTCTGGTCGCTCGGTAAATAAATACAAATGATATAAAGCATTTTGTCTTGGCAAGTGTCAAAAGTCTTTTTAAAATCATGTTCAAACGAGCATTTTTTGCTTGAATTGGGATTTATTGGAGTTAATAATCGCTTTAAAGTGGACACGTTCTATCACAGAAGCCTATTTAAATAAAAATGAGAACTATTTTAAATGTTAATGAACCTTTTTACTGAGTTTTAAAATATTTTAAAAACATATTTATATATTTACAATGTTTTTTACTACGTTTCCACCACATTGTTACATTGTTTTTACTATGCTTTTACTTCGTTTTTTTACTACATTTTTACTACATTTTCTACCACGTTTTAACTCCATTTTTTACTTTGTTTTTCACTTCGTCCTCTATCTTTATAACTGCTTCTATATATTGATCACTGTTTTTTTTTATTTTTATGACTGTCGTAGAACGGGGTAAATAACCCTTGTTAGGCAGTCAAAGCAACTTTGTAAAAATTATAATTGTGTGTATGTAATATAATATGATAGTAAATAAATTAATAAAAATTTAAATGTACGTGTAATTGACCTGCACGAGAGACAACAATTTTTTACCACCGTATACTGGCTGGCATGTAACGTTAACATTTTGGCGTAACATTTGAATAACTTATGTCCACAAAGAGTATTAAGCTCGACTGATTTCAGTGGGAGTTTCTCGCAGGTGCTTTTGGCAACCGGCTCGGCCATCTTTGTTTCCGGGGGACTTACGAGAACATCCGGTGTAACTGAAAAATTAGCCGCAGCCGGACATGACCGTGTAAAAGGGTTGGCCGGATTCAAAAATAGAACCGAACATACATTTGCTTTTTTGTTTTAATTTCGTTAATTGAAATATATGCTTAAAATTGTAATCGCAATAAGCATTCAACAATATTTTAAGTTTATAAAAAATTTTGTTGACTAAAGACTGAATTTCGCCTCCCCCTGTGGAGTTTTTTTTTGTTTTTTAAAGAAATATTTGCGTTTTTATGATTTACCCAAATATTTCATTGTGAGGGCCATTTTCAACGAGTTGTAAATAACTCACTATTAGAAAATGGAATCAAGTTGGGGTTAAGTGGGATTCGAAGCACGGAACTTTGGTCCGTGAGTCCGAGACACTAGCCACAGGACCACAACCCGAACAACTTAACAAGATTCCAACATTGACGTATATTGACATGTTACAACAGAGATGAAGAACATTTTAGAGAAGGGGTATTCCATGAGAAAGTGAACCTCGATGTAAAATAAAAAAGGTTTAAAAAATCATGTGATTATTCAATAAATCAATAGCCAAAACATTAAATTCAACATTTAATTTAAAAAATAAAATAAAAACTATTTTTTGTTTCGCAAATGCTCACTTGTAAATTCTAAAGGTGGAAACCTTCATGAACCCTTCATAGATCAGTAATGTTGGCAGCACTGTAGAATCCCCTATGTTTGTCATTTCATGAGTTTGTTGTGATAAATAAATACCGCGAAATATCTTCTATTAAACAAGTGTGATTGAATTTCAAGTAAGGTAAGTCTTTTGATTTATATTATAAAGTGAAATACGTGTGATTAGTCATGTCCCACCCGTTGCAAAAACGAATAAAAGTTGCAATTCTCATTGACTTACTTTGATGTTATGTTTGGAACTTGTTGACTATAGGTAGAATGTCATAGCAAAGCCATTTCTAATTTTATTTTTCTTATATATACGGTTAATTAAGCGTTTTTAAATATTAGATCATGTCCCACCCGTGACGGTCACGGGTGGACACTTGCCATGGGTGGAACAATCAGGCGCAGAGCTTTAATTTAACAACAAAATGTAAATTTGTCGGTACCATCTTCAGCATTAATAGATACATTGTTGTTTAAGTTATTGATTGTTAATTGTTTGTTTGTTAAGGCTTGCTTATTACTTACTTTCAAGACGATAGGTAAAACAACATCTGCCGAGCAAATGAGAAAATATAGGCAAAAATTAAAAGAGAGACCTGAACATTTAAAAAATCACCTGCAGCTAGAGAAAGAGAGAGATAATAAAAGACGCGCAGAAAGGAAGAAAAAAAAAACTTTCTAGTGGTCTATTAAATAAAAGGCGACGTAAAGAAACTGAAAAAAAAACAGACGATATAGACATCGAAGAAAACTTCTTACACAAAGTACATTGCATTTAAATGAACAATCATCCTCATCGTTGGAGTCATACTCTTGTCTGCAAACCTTCGGAAAAGCTGTAAGCAGGGTAAAAATAATGCTTCCCTCTAGTCCAGGCAAGAAATTAGAGATTATCCGCAAAAATGTTTATGACAATTTTAGTGTTTATGTAATGTTTCTCTCAACGAGTCTAAAAAGAAAAGAGTTGCTAAGCATGCCTTATCTGAAGAAGATAAAAACATAGTAAGAAACTTCCATATTGTTAGAAAAATCTTATTTTTCGTCAATAAAATAGCACGCGTCCCACCCGTGACAATTGTTGTCCCGCCCGTGACATGGACAAATTAGCGTTTTTTTAAATTAAATTGTGCAATTAATCTTAGTGTATTTGTCTACTCCATATAGCTAAGAATCGAATGTATGTAAAAATGTCTAACTTCAGTAAAAATGTGAAATAAATTCGCAAATTTTTGTCAAACATTTCTTATAACTAAATTGATGTCTATTTTTTGTCCCACCCGTGACAGAAGAGTGTTTTAGTATTATCTCGAAATGAAATAAAATAGGGTTTATTTTCTGTTGCTAAATTATTGATTGGAGATAAAATAAGTTGATTTCTTCAAAAAGTAATATTATAAATTGCATATATGTTACAAAATTTTAATACATATGTGACAATTAACTAGAGAAATGTCCCACCCCTGACGATGGAATGCCCCAGAAGGTAATATGGATGTTAAGGCATCTCCGCCTTGAGAGGGGAGATTACACTTGCGAAGATATGGAGTCAATGTTAAAAATCTTTAGTGTACAAAAACGTAGAAACAAAATTATTAATAAATATAATAATCATCATGAACAAAAATAACTATTTCTTTATCTACTACATACACACTTACAGTTCTCAAAATATTTATTGGTTTTTATTTATTTGACACTTTATATACATATAAGGGCGAGCATATTGCCTTAAGGCAATTTCTTCCCACCTACCCGAACCGTTCAGTTTGAGAAAATTATAAATACATGGACATATTGAATCTTACAATTTTATACAAAAATTAAAAGCAAAGAATAACAAAAATAAATATAAAAAAATTAACACTTTACTATGAAGAGAGGAGAGGGGATGGGAAGGAAAGAAGAAGGATAAAGGAACAATTTAAATATAAGATAGTGACATTTCAATCTTGACTTAAATGGAAATAAAGAAGGGGCGTCTCTAACATTAGTGGGTAGATTATTCCACAGTCGAGCGGCTACTACTGTGAAAGAGGAGGCAAGAAAATTAGAGCGATGACCGGGTATTAAAAGGGTTCTCTCGTTACTAGAACAAAGAGATAGTCCGTGTTGTGAAAGAGGTTGGATGAGCTCTATCAGATAAACAGGCGAAGTGGGATTATTTAAAATATTGTGAAGCAGTGATAGAATGTGAATATTTCTTCTATGCCTGATACTGAGCCAGTGTAGTTGCGTGCGATACTCGGTTATGTGGTCAAATTTGTGAAGATTAAAGATATAACGAATACAAATATTTTGCAATCGTTCTAACTTATCAAGCAATTCAGAGTTAGCGTCTGGATAACATACATCCATATAAAATATAGCATGATTAGAATGACAGTTGTCAGAAAATATGACGACATAACTTTGTAGTAACGTCTAAGGAGTGATTTATATTGACACACTAAAAATCATTCGTATTTGGTATGTTAATTTATTTTTTTAATACTATGCTTGACACATAAATCAACATAAATATATAAAATTAGATTTAACACTTAAAACAACTAAAATAAACCTAATTATAAACGACGTTCTAAAGCTAGGGTTTCCTAGGACAGCGGTGCCCATATTTTTACGGCCGTAGTGAACGGTGATGCAATGGACAGCCGTCGTAAAGGTGACTTGAGTGTGGTTTTCTAGGAAAACGGTGTTATCAACACCATTTAACACCGTTTTCCTAGGAAACCACTCTCTAATCACCTTTACGACGGCTGTCCACTGCATCACCGTTCACTACGGCCGTTAAAATACGGGCACCGCTGTCCTAAGAAACCCTAGCTTTACAAGGTTACATCATTTTGCAAAAACGTTAGAGATGGGACAAATTGACAAATGTAAATTGATCGAACAAAAAAAAAATTCATTTGATAATGTTTACGAAAAAAGTGTAAATGTCTTATTTTTTGGTGAATGATTGTATTAAACACACTATAATAGGCTTGTTTTCAGGTTTGTATATCAATTTTCGGAAATAGAGTTTCATGTTTGCTTGAAAAAACGGATAAAATCGATTTGATCGGTACATGATCAGTAGAGTGGGCTGATGATGTATGAAGTTTTTTTTTTTTTAGATATCAAAGTGAAAGGGGTCTAAAAAGTTGTCTTTTAAATCGCATTGAACGTAAAAATTATTAAAAAATATATTCCATACTACTTTTGGCCCTTAACAGAAGTTTGAAGTTTATAACTGTATGAACATTTTTAATTATCTATATTGATAAAATTATTTTTTTGTTCGTAAAGATATAACTTAATCACATTAAAAATTCGAAAACGTTTTAAAACTACCGAAATGCAAAAAATTTACACTCCGCCGAACTGATTCCGTTGAGCGCCTGACTAAAATTGACGAAAACAATGGCACATTAAAACAATGCTACCCCTTTATTATAAAAGTGCAACTCACGCCCTTGGATGCTTATATAATAATATTTAATGCAGATTATGCAATTTAATTAGACTGATTTTCTTACTTAAATACGAAATGACAGCCGGTTTAGGGCAAAAAATTGACTTTTTCGATAACTTCAAGCTCTGGTTGAGGGTCAAAAGTAGTATCAAATATTTTTTTATTCATTTTTTGCATCCCGAGTCATCTAAAAGGCAACTTTTAGACCCCTTTTATTTCAAAATTCGGAAAAAAAAATTATCGGCCGACCCTAATGATCAGTGATCAGTAATTTCCCATCACTATTGACATTAGCTTGGCAGCTGTCATTTTAATCAAGCTAAATTTTAAATACTAGAGGTATTAGATTTCTCTGGATTGCGTCTAGTCTGCCTAACTAGGTTCAACCTGTTTTAAGGCAGACATTTTTATGCAAAATAAACAATATCATTACTACCTACTGGTTAATTTATCATACAGTTATTACAATGTTAATTTATACCATTTATTATTTAAGAATGTTTTTGCGTAAATTTTCCGATTTTTCTCTACCTAAACCCAGTAACCAAATTTTAATTAATTTATTTCATTTGATCCGGGTCATGGTTTTGCAATGTTCGGATAACATGTTGAATATTTTGGGGCCAAGAAACCTGAAATTTCTTTGCCCGAATTCAGAGTTTGTGGTAGATAAAGTGGCTTAATAATTGATGAACCGTCGTTCCTGGAACAAGAGGCATTCAATGTACCGATCCGCCGGTTGCGAAATAATAATGTGCTGGTCCTTGATCAACACAGCACAAACTATAGCTTGCATGCACCAATGTCGCTATTGTGTCGCATTGTAAACTCGAGACAAGATCGGGACTTTTTTGGTGTAAGTCTTTCTAGATTTAAAAAACCACTAAGATAGACCAGATCTTGTCTTGAGATCACATGAACTGAAGAAATCTCTTATGATCGAGAAAATTCAAAAGTAGTTTCTGAGATATCTCTAAATAAGAGAGTGCGGGTATTATTCTCGGCTCTACCCGACTAAGCTTCTCCAGGGTATGCTCGGCTACAACAGTTTAAAGACTAGAAGAAATGTGTATTTGACTACACATTTTTATCGATTGTTGCGCGGTATGATCGAGATATATTATTCTGAGATAATGATGAGCATTGGTTTGTTTGTTCCTAATAATTACTTAAGACAGCGTCGGCATAGATTGTTTTATATTCCGATATGCAGGACCACCCTGCCTGTTGGAAGGGCTACCGCTATGATGAACAACATCGCTCTGGATGTTGATCTGTTCCATGTATCCGAAGGAGTTTTCCGGAGCAGGATTCTCCTACTATTTTGACATGAGTCTCTTTCATGTATTTTTTTATTTTTTATAATATGGACGTATTGAATATATGTTTGTAATATAAATTTTATATTTAAATAAATGAATTGAATTAAGGTAGGTATTTTATTTGATTGTATTTTATTTAATTTGTATCTATATTTAGTATAAAAACGTGCTTACCGCTGTTGAAATTAACTGTATGAGTCCGTCAATAAATAAATAAATATATAGAACTCATCTTAACCGGTCGATGACAGGTCATAAACCCTGTAGATGCCTAAACTTCTATATTACCTTCTCTCAGATATTTTACATCTCTGTTGTAATATGTTTATATTAACAGCTTACCAAGGGTGGCATTCCAAATGCTCTCGCGACCGTATTATCTCGTATATTTACATACAAAAAACACGAGAAAAACTGTTTTCTCTTACCACGAGAGCGGTTCAGAATAGCACCTCAGGGAGTTGAATCTAATCTTAAAATTAAATTTGGAAAAAATTAAAAATATTATTGCTAACGTATATTACAACAGACATGAATATTATTTAAGAGAAAAAAATATGGATGTCTAGTCATTTTCAGGATTTATGATATCCGGTTTACTTACCGTCAACGGATAAATTGGCAGAACTGATAGGTAAAAAGCGGAAAAAACCTCTGACGTCACATGCAAAGTTATTTCAAAAACACAAACTTTAAAAAATCATTGCGCTGAGACGATATAATAAAAAAAACATTCCACATTTGGAACTGTATTCTTCAACCGCCTGCACAAAGTTTCCTAAAAAAACTTTTTTATTTAAAAAAACAAAAAAAATTAAATCTATCATGAATATTAACAAATAAAATAATGTTTCCTAATTACTCATTTCACGTTTTCCAACCAATCAAAACTCGGACATTGTTATAAGAGATGACAATAATCGAATGATTAAACTAATAGAATTATTAAAAATTTAATTGAATAAATAAACTTTTCATTCATTTCTGGTATTCTAGATATTTTAATTTTTTTTAATATTTTTTAACAATATACATAAGAGGTAAAACAGAGTATTAAAAAAAGGATAATTACGTAGCAATGAAATACATATTAACAGAACAAAACAATCCCACAAAGGCATGGCCTGTTCGTGGGTATACCAGAAATGTTTATGAGTTTTTGCTCCTATAATAAATAGACAGGTATAATATTTTTGTGTAATATAAGAAAGAAAAGAAAATATTTTGTATAAAAGATAAGAAGGTACTTTTTTATTTTATTGTAATTAAAAAGGGAAACAAAAAATATAAAAAACATTAAAATATATTTTTTTATTAATGGGCAACAAAATATATCACAAAAAAAGAGTTGATATCTTTAGTTTGAATCCAGGATAGTGCGTGTTTTTAAAAGAAGGAAAATTTGGGATTAACGAAATACTATCAATAAAAAAATAATTAAAAAATTTTGGGCCTATAAAATATGCATGTATCTGTGCTAGCCTCGTTTTAGAATGTGGTATTTCTAACACACAATTCTTTCTTTCACTTGATCTATTGAAAAAACTTGTAAATACATTTTGGTTCTTAAATATTTATTTTAAACATTAAAAACAATATATTTGTCTTACATCTAAAAGTTGAGCTTCTCGGAACAATTGAAAAGAGAGAAAAGTGCGATAATAAATCAACAAATGGAAGAATTAAAGAAATATGGATGTTCAAACATAGGCGAAATGGTGAATGTTAAACAGTGTGTAAAGTTGCCATTTAAACCAGCCAATAGCAGGTCATAAGCCCTGTAAATGCCTAGACTTCCATATCCCCTTATTTAAGGTATTCTCCCTACCTGTTGTTATTTGTTAATCTTAGTGACTCCCAAGGGGGTAAAATCCAGTCTTTTGTCTACGAACATTTGGACAAACTCAAATATTGTAATGAAACCAACTGGTCCAAGAAGAAGTTATAAAATTGAAAAATTGTTTCAGGCGTTGCCTAGTATGTGAAATAATTCAGTCAGATGAATTTCTTCACAACAATAAAGGTTTCAGCTCTTTAACTTCACTTAAATCAACAAATGGAAGAATTCAAGAAATATGGATGTTCAAACGTAGGCGAAATGGTAAATTTTACACAGTATGTAAAGTGGCCACTTAAACCAGCCAATGACAGGTCATAAGCCCTGTAAATGCCTAGACTTTCATATTCCCTTATTTAAGGTATTCTCCATCCCTGTTGTTATTTGTTAATCTTAATGACTCCCGAGGGGGTGAAATCCAGTCTTTTGTTTACGAACATTTGGACAAACTCAAGTATTGTAATATAATAGAAGGTCGAACAGATATTTCAAATAATAAATTCAACCAATTCATTCGTTAACTCATTCATTCAGTTTCTAATTCATTCGAATAAATTACGGCATTCAAATGTATTTAATAATCAAATGTATTCGATTATTTTTATCCAAAGGAAACATCTCTAACTGTTATTATAAAAAGGTCGATAGCCCAGTGCACTTTATATGTCTTTTAATGTCAGAAATATAATATATTGTATTACTATTGTTAAGCATAACAACTCGGCGGCACGCTATATTCTTTTATTGTAGTATTGATTTTCCAGACCCCTACTATTTTTCATACAAGATTATAATCTAACATGTATTCTGTACCTAAATTATTTATCATATTGTTCAATTGTCTCTTTTGACATTATAATCAGTACACAAAATGTGAAATTATATGACAGAAAAATTTCCTTCCTTTTAATTTTTGTGTTTTTTAGGAAATGTTTGTTTGTAACAGTTTATCTAACTTCTACTGGAGTACCTCAAGGGTCAGGGCTTGGACCACTCCTATATCTCTTATACACTAAAGATATAGAGAATATCATCGAAGAATGTGGATTGTGGTCTCACTGCTATGCGGATGATACCCAGATTTATTGTTATTGCAAACCAGGCAAAACAAATATGCTTGTTAATTTAATTAATGGATGCATTGAGAAATTACGAAACTGGACGGTTAAAAAAAGACTAACATTAAATCCATATAAAATTGAGCAATATGTTTGTATAAAAGGACAGCCGAAATTCGGTTTCGGCTGAAAATATTGTTTCGGCCGGTCTTTTTATTTTTGTAGATATTTTTATATTTTTAGAAACAAGCCGATTAACTGATATTTTAGTATTACTTTGGCGCAATCTAAATATAAATTATTATGAAAATAAAACTTTGTTCAAGTTTTATTTTATTTATTTTTTTTTATTTTTTATTTATTAATAAAACATATAAGACATGAATATCATGATATTATATTCCCAGGAGTTGTACGAGAAAACTCATTTGGGACGGTACATAAAAAAAATAGTACATTTCTTGTAACAATACATAATATACATTTAAACAATAAAAATTTAAACAAATTTTAACAATCTATGAACTTAATATTAAAAAAGGAAAGAAAACATTTAAACAATCTGTGAACTTAATATTAAAGAAGAAAATAAAAACATTCAAACAATCTGTGAACTTAATATTAAAAAAGAAAAGAAAAACATTTAAACATTCTGTGAAATTAATATTAAAAAAGAAAATAAAAACATTTAAACATTCTGTGAACTTAATATTAAAAAAAGAAAAGAAAAACATTTAAACCTAAAACACAATATATAGACTATTCACAGAAACTGAGCTAAAAACTATCACTTTCAAAAAGATTCAAGAAATAGGTCTTCATAATAATTTATAACGAAGTGTTACGAAGTGAATGCCGATTCAATTAAAAATACGATCTAAATATTGTTAATTTTATTCTGTAAATTTGAATAAATAATTTTTAAAAAAGTAACATTTTTTTTTAATTAAAAAGACTTTATCTTACTTACCCCAGTGTGATTGCAGATGTAGACACTATTTAAGTGAAATTATGGAAGAAGATGGATTCAAAACAGCTAAAAATAAGATCCGCAGTGAAGATCCAACGGTATAAAATTAAATTACCTGCAACAAAAAAAAAATATTTTAACATTTTTTTATTTGATCCTTAAATTGTGTAAACCTTATAGTATACGAACATCCTAATATTTACTTAAATCTAATTATTATTAAACTATTTCGGTGGGAAAAAAATAAGTTGTTTTATTTATTTTATCATTATATATATAATTCCTCTGTAGGAGTGATGTCACTGTACTCCTCCTTAACGGCTTAACCGATTTACGTGCGGTTTTCAGAGAAAAATAGATTTTTGCGCTGTGCGGGTTCGTAGATATTAAAATCATCGATCTAATACGAAAAGAAGCGAGGAGCATTAATGTTTTATTCATCGATCTACCAGGGTTGCATTTTAGGAGAATGCATTTACAAAAACATGGAAAGATATTTTTTTGTGTGTTAAAAAAAATGTTTTTGAATGTTTACGATCAGCATTTGTTTTTTGTGGATCTCAATCAGATTATTTCCTCAAATTTCTTATAATTTCTACCCATTTATTTATTTTTACTGGATTTTCGGTAATAATATTAAATTCAATACATTCGAAAAATCGTTGTCCTACATGAGTGCACCCCTCTGTTAGTGAGAAGACCGGAGTTTGACGTTTGCAAAAAGAATGCCATATTTGCAAAAATATTTTTTTTATGTTTTGGAATTCAACTCCCTGGGGAGCTGTTTATATTAACATATTACAACAGAGATGAAGAACATTTAAGAGAAGGTAATATAGAAGTCTAGGCATCTACAGGGCTTACGACCTTTCAATGGCTGGTTTAAGTGGCCACTTTACACACTGTGTAACATTCACCATTCTGCCTATATTTGATTCAGCTCTTTAACTTCACAAACATCAACAGATGGAAGAATTGAAGGAATTTAGATGTTCAAATATAGGCAGAATGGTGAATGTTACACAGTGTGTAAAGTGGCCACTTAAACCAGCCATTGACAGGTCATAAGCCCTGTATGTGCCTAGACTTCTATATTACCTTCTTTTAAATGTTATTTATCTCTGTTGTAATATGTTAATTTAAGTATCTTGGTACCTATTTGAATTCAATATTTGAATATTAATAATTTTTAGTTTTGGAATTTAATCATAAACAAGTACCTAGGTACCTACTCATCAATGAAAAGTCTTTGGCCTACGTTCGGGGAGGACAACGTCTATCGGGTCCGCTAGCTTTATTTATATTCTCTCTCTCCGATGGCCCTACGCCCCATATCGGGCTTTGGCCTCCTGCAACTTTCGCCTCCAGCTCTGTCTGTCCTCAGCCGTCGTCTTTCAATTTGCCACCTGGAGGAACTGCGCTGTATCCTGTCTTCCTTCATCCTCCCGTCTCAGCCTGGGTCTTCCTACTGATCTCCTTTCGCCGGGGTGTCCGCTCATTAATTTCCTAGAGGCACGTGCATCAGGCATTCGCTGTACATGTCCGGCTCATCTTAATCTAAGCAACTTGATTTGCGCGGAGATGTTTTTCGTCATACCGAATGCGCCATAATTTATTATAATAGAACCAAAATTAGAGCACGGCTATCGGCAGCAAACAGCTATTTTTTCAATTTCAATTTATTTATTTATTCATATATATGTACATTACAAAACGGAATATCTTAATTCATACATATAGGAATAATTAAAATAATTAAGTATGTAAATTTTAAATTAAATATTCCCTTGGATAACATAAATTACACGTATTTATTAGACACTTTAAATTTAATTTTATTAGAAGATCGTAGAAAAATAAATGACCTCCTTTTTTTATTTTAAATTTTAAATTCGGAGCTCGATTGTTGTGTACTCCTGAATATCATTAACTTCAAAATACCTAATCGAGTCACTAGAAGTACGGAGTTGTTTGCAACTACGAGTACATACGTGGGTACTAACTATGCACGACACTCTCCGATTCCGCGTTTACATTCCTTAGCCAACAAATTTACTTGTGAAATATACATTTTTAATACGACAATTATCAATTTTAAAACGTTCTTAAATGCACTGTTTGAAAAAAATTATTAATGTCGTAATAAAACTTTCTTTTTCATACAATTCTTTCTCTGTTTTTGATGTGTATTATTATTATTTTATCTCTTTCTGATATTAATTTATCAAATATTTTTGTGTACCGTATATTATATTATTTTCACATATATACTTACTGTTAACTAATTTTCATTATTTGTTTTAACAATAATTTGTTGATACCATTTTTTTTTATACGAAATTTTTTTTTTTTTTATAGTATATGAAAATGTATTTATTTTTTTGTTGGAATTCTTTACAATTTGTTATTTACAATTTGCTTTTTAATTCAATTACTTTTATTATATCCATTTAATTTTTTTTTTCTTTTTTACTATGTAAAGTTTCACTTTTTATATTTATTCATATATATGTACATTACAAAACGGAATATCTTAATTCATACATATAGGAATAATTAAAATAATTAAGTATGTAAATTTTAAATTAAATATTCCCTTGGATAACATAAATTACACGTATTTATTAGACACTTTAAATTTAATTTTATTAGAAGATCGTAGAAAAATAAATGACCTCCTTTTTTTATTTTAAATTTCAAATTCGGAGCTCGATTGTTGTGTACTCCTGAATATCATTAACTTCAAAATACCTAATCGAGTCACTAGAAGTACGGAGTTGTTTGCAACTACGAGTACATACGTGGGTACTAACTATGCACGACACTCTCCGATTCCGCGTTTACATTCCTTAGCCAACAAATTTACTTGTGAAATAGACATTTTTAATACGACAATTATCAATTTTAAAACGTTCTTAAATGCACTGTTTGAAAAAAAATATTAATGTCGTAATAAAACTTTCTTTTTCATACAATTCTTTCTCTGTTTTTGATGTGTATTATTATTATTTTATCTCTTTCTGATATTAATTTATCAAATATTTTTGTGTACCGTATATTATATTATTTTCACATATATACTGACTGTTAACTAATTTTCATTATTTGTTTTAACAATAATTTGTTGATACCATTTTTTTTATACGAATTTTTTTTTATTTTTATAGTATATGAAAATGTATTTATTTTTTTGTTGGAATTCTTTACAAGTTATTTACAATTTGCTTTTTAATTCAATTACTTTTATTATATCCATTTATTATTTTTTTTTCTTTTTTACTATGTAAAGTTTCACTTTTTATTTTGCATGGCAGTATGCTTCTTATTGTTTGTAAATGTACACAAAAAAGTATTGTTTATCTTTTAAATATTTACGCACTATGTTTGTACTTACCTGTATATTTTTATGTAAATGCCCCTTGGGCGTATTGTAAAATTAAATAAATAAATATATTTAAAAAAAACACATATGTTAAAAAAGTAAGAGAATCTTGTAACGAAAAACTCCCTCAGAGACGTGAAAAATGTCAATGTCCAAAGTGATATTGTTCAACATAGAGATAGCCCTTCCAACAGGCATAACCATTGGTAGGTTGGTCCTGTATATTAGAATATGAAACAGTCTATGTTGACGCTGGCTAAGGTAATTATCAGGAACGTAAAAGCTAATTCTCCGCATAATTTCAGGGTTGTCAATAATACCGGCTTGTTTGGCTTGTTTAAGCATCTGGGATCCAAATTGCTCACTAGAAAAACTTAGACCAATATTTACAAACCTCTCCTCAGACCGGTCATTGTATATGGTGCCGAATGCTGGGTTATGACTAAAAGAGATGAAAATATGGTGTTAGTATTTAAAGAAAAATATTAAGGAAGATATTTGGTGCTGTCAACCATAACGGAGTGTGGAGGAGACGGTTTAATCACAAATCAGAGGCACTGTATGGCGAACCCAACATTGCACAATGGCCATGTGCACAGAATGAATAATAGCCCTACCCCAAAAAAGATTTTTTATGCAACTCCGGTGGGCAGACGAAGCAGAGGCAGACCAAAATTAAGATGGCTGGATAATGTGGAAAGTGACATTAGAGCAATTGACCTGACGAACTGGAGGAGAGCAGCAGGAGCGCAAGAGGTGCAGGGAGGAATGGAGACAAATTCTGGAGAAAACCAGGGTCCACAACGGGCTGTAGCGCTACTGATGATGATGGTCCGCAGATAATTTGGAGTAGTGTATACGTATCGTATTTTTTTTCAAAATTTGTATTTTTTTTTTCAATTAAGATGTGTTTCTTATTTTTAATTGAAAGAAATATATGCAATTTTATAATCCTCTCATATATTTCAATTTTGGGAACATTTTCAACTAGTTGAAAATAAATCACTATTAGAAAATGGGAACGAAGTTAGGTTGTGTGGGGTTCGAACCTCTGACTTCTGATCCGTGATTCCGCAACGCTACCCACGGGACCACAACCCGATTCAAAGCACTTTCAGGAAGCACTTTAGCAAACACAAGTTTGCAGGCTAATTAAAGACAACATTGTTATCGATAATTAATTAATATAACTTACGAGTGGCTGCAGAGCCCAAATTCCGTCAACGCTATTGCCATCTCGGGTTATATTCCCGTGGTTCTATAAACGGACGGTGTAATTAGGTTTGTCAAGCTATTATGGCCTTGAGGCCCATTTCAGACGGAAATAAAAACTAAAACAATAAATTAATAAATTACGGCAAAAAAAACTGTCTCAATTTAATTTTTCGTCTTCTCTGTGCTTTGCATGTCTTATCGACAATATCTGGGTACGTATTCTGATAAAAAATTAAAATTTATCTTCAATTCGGGTTGATTCAATTCGGGATCGGGTTGTGGTCCTGTGGCTAGTGTCTCGGACTCACGGACCAAAGGTCTGTGGTTCGAATCCCACTCTACCCCAACTTGATTCCATTTTCTAATAGTGAGTTATTTACAACTCGTTGAAAATGGCCCTCAAAATTAAATATTTGGGTAAATCATAAGAACGCAAATATTTCTTTTTTCAAAAAAAAAAAAATATATATTTTATCTACAAAGTAAAATTAAGTTTTCTGTATAAAAAATAAAATATGTTTACAATTTTTTTTCTAAACATGTTCAATTACCGGTTACTGACGAAGACACTTTGAATTTTTATACAAATAAACTTACTTTTTTACATAAATACCCTTGTTGGTTTATATCGTTTCACTATATATACCGATGAAGGTAGCCGTTTATAATCGCGGCCGTGGGCTGGTTTTTCGAACTCATTTACAGCGCGCAATAACGAGCATTTTGTACGCAAAAACACTCTATAATTTTGTTCGAAATACTAGCCCAGGGATGCTTTTTTTAATCACTTCTACCCCCCAGAAAGATAAGATATCTAAATATAACGATAGATAAATTTGGGGTTTTTTTTGCATGTGTTAACACGCTGCTTCACATTGATCATTAAACGTCAAATTAATATGAACACATGTATGTACATTTAATTGCATTTGTAACTAATATGTAAAAGACACTAAGTGCCGTTTATTTCAATAAAATAAAATAAAATAAAATAAAATAAATAAATACATATTATTAAATTGTGTTACAACAAAAGGATGTGTTTTTATGTATTTGTAAGTGTAGATGTGTGTTTATGTGTATTAGTGTGGGAGTAAGTGTTCAGAAGGGTGCATCATTAAATAGTAAGTGGGATCATATCGCAGCTAGAAATAATAAATCTTAATTTATTTTTAAATAAATTGAGGGGTATGTAAAATATATCAATAGATGAAAAAAAAACATTACAGTTAGAGCAAGAACGATTGAGGAAAGAGTGTTGTGCATAGTTAGTGGTACAGACTGGCAGATGGAATAAATACTTATTTCTTGTCACGCGAAAGGGGGCATGAAGATTAATTTTGGAGAGTAAGTTAAAAGAGTCTACTTTATTAGCACATAAATATGGTAATGACATAACAATGAAAAGAAAATAAAAGAAAAAGAAAAGAAAAATCAAACTAACATACGCTGATATTACGAAAGTATGATTTATTTGCAGAACGCATTTATCTTTTTTTTTTTAAGAATGTGTCTATCTTTTCCTTCCATGCTAATCCAAGACTTCAAACCTACTTTAAACTGTACCAGTGATTTAATGTTTTGTAGTTCCTTAGTTAGAAGATTGAAGGATCTTGGACCAACATGTGAGGAGTGCCTCTGTGCGAACTTAGTTCTGCATCCTGGAACTGACAGTACACTATCGGATCTATTACTAATACGATTTAAATTATTACTAAACAATTCCCTATTCAAGTAAACATATTTCAGGCACTGAAATAAATATAATTTTCTAAAACTAAGGAGTCCACTAGATGGTTATTCAGAAAGCCCTTTCCACAGTTTTGTAGGAATTTTAATTTACTTCCCACGCCTAGAAGGGATATCGATTTTTTCAGTTAATAAGCGTGGCGTCATTATGTAAGCGTGTCTCATATAAAATAAACAGAAACACGGCAGTTCAGTAACCTACGTACGTTATGTTTATATAATTTTGTATTTGCATACAATATATGAACTAAACAAATATTTTTGTACAATTCATATTTGAAGCAGTAACTTTGTGGTAGTCGCGAGCGGTTGGTTTTTAGATAGGTAAGCTGCAAATAAAATAATTCAAAATTTGTCCATGGAGGCGACATGGACACAATCTACAAAACACATACCGATTTTTGATTCGATTGCTGGCTTTTTAGTGTATTGGTCTGCGCGTTTGCCCACCATGCAAGAGGTCTCGAGTTCGAATCCCGACATGGTTGATATAAAATATTTATTTGAATGTGTGTTTTTACTCTAAAAATATTTTATAGTCCCTGGACTGTTACCTGAAGCGTGAGACTGATCATCTTCGTGTGACAAATGTGATCAAGATACGCTGCGATTGGTGTACCAATGCAGTGCCCTATACCTTATTAGGTGCGGAAAGGGAATGATGATGATGATGATGATTTAATTTGAAAATAATACATACGAGTATAATATTTATGTCGCTTCCGGTTTTTAGTTGCACTTAAAACATTTCCCAATTTAAAAGCCTCTAATGAAAAAACAAGGCGTTTTTATAATTTTAATAACTAAAAATATAGAAATATAAAAATTATTGAAATAAATCCGCTCTGGTATGGACTCGAACACCGGACTTCTGCACGGCAAACAGACACCCTGTAAGATTGCTATTCCAGGTAACCGTCAAGCGGTCAATAACTAGCGAGAAAAATAAATAAATGGTTTTGAATCGATGTCAAAAATATGGTAAGCTGTGGATTATTGCTTATATGGACGATTCGCCTCTGCTTTGTGGTTATCTTTATACATATAATTCTTCTGTACGCGTGATGTCACTGAACTCTTTCTAAACGGCTTAACCGATTTACGTGCGGTTTTCAGCGAAATGTAGATCTTTGCGCTGCGCGTGTTTGTAGATGTTTGTAAAACTTTCAATCGAATCTGTGAAAAAAGTTAAAGCATAAATCTTTTTTTTCGACCTACCAGGGTTGGATTTTTACGAGAATGAATATACAAAAAAAATGAAAAGATGTTTTTTTTTGTGTTTCAAAAAAGTTTATTTTTTAATGTTTACAAACAACTTAACTGGCAGTGCACAGTGGAATTTTAGTCCCAACACTTATGTATAAAAGTGTAACATGGAACTGGCAGAGGAAGGATGAAAGCTGAGGGAACGCGGTTAAAATGCGATCTCTTACACGAATTTTATTTTATTTTTTTATTTTACTTTAATAGTATAATTATACATTTTTACAATTAAAAAAAAAAATCACTTGTTATATTTTTACTAAAACTAAAATCCCACCAAGCCACTATTTGTAGATGCGTGGGAAATCAATGTATGACAGGGTTACGAATGATGAAATATGGCGAGAGTGTAAATCTGAGTCAAGTATAATTGATAAGACTAAGAAAGGGTCTCTGAGGTGGTTTGGTCACGTAGAACGAATGGACGACAAAAAATGGTAAAACAAGTATATATGGCGAAAATGAACGGCAACGTGAGACGAGGACGACCAAGGAAGACGTCGCATAATCAGATAAACCAAAATCTTAAGTCTGGTCATGTCAAAAGCAGACAGAACCGAAGGGCGTGTATGACAAGATGTATGAATGTGGAAGAAGCTAGGAATGTATGCCAGAATAGACGTGTGTGGCGGTCCATTCTCTCTGCCTACCCCTACGGGGAAATGGCGTGATGGTAGTAGAAGTAGAACAAACAACATTCGCTTCCTATGGATCTCATTCAGATTATTTCCTTACATTTCTTATAATTCCTTCCTTATTATTTATGTCTACTGGATTTTTGATAATAAAAAAATAATATTAACTGAGATTAAATACATTTCTGAAAATCGCATTCATGAATAAAGTACACCCCTGTTGGTGAGAAGAGCCGAGTTTGACATTTGCAAAAAGAATTGTATATTTGAAAATGAATTATTTTATGTTATAAAATTCAACCATTAACAAGTACCTAGAAATCGGTACCTACTTTAATTAATATTTGTGTTTTAATAATTTTTAGTTTAGTAATTCAATCATAAACAAGTACCTTGGTTCCTACTTATCAATGAAAGGTATTTTTCAAAGGAAATAGCAAGCAAGCCAACGTTCAAGCAGGACAACGTCTGTAGGGTCCGCTAGTCTTTATATATAAATCTAATGTACGTGTGATGTCATTAAACTCCTCCTAAACGGCCAAACCGATTTATGAGCGGTTTTCAGTAAAAAAACGCTACGCGTAATCGTAGATATTAAAATCTTCAATCTTATCTGTAAAAAAAAAGTTACGAGCATAATTTTTTTACTCATTGACCTACTAGGGTTGCATTCGACGAGAATGCGTATGTTATTTTTGTGCATATAAAAAAGTTTGAATTTGAATGTTAACAAAAAGTATTCGTTTTTTGTGGATCTCAATCAGATTCTTTCCTTAAATTCATTATAATTTCAACCCATTTACTTCTTTTTACTGGATTTTCGGTAATACAAAATAGTATTGACTGACATTCAATACATTTTTGAAAATCGCAATCCTAAATAAAGTGCACCCCTGTTAGAATTTGCACAAACATTTGTATTTAAAAATGGTTTATTTTATGTTTTGGAGCTCAACCATAATAAAAGTACCTAGGTACCTATTTAAATGAAATATTTTAATATTAATAATTTTTCATCCGACCACGCACAAACAAACAGGTTTTTCAAAGAACACATCGTTTTCAATTTGTAATTTATTTATAAAATAATCAATTCGTTCGGAGGAGATTTTCAGGGGGTTCCGTGAAAGATCCATTTTCAATTATTGAACTCACATTATTTCAGCTGAAAGTGGCTTACCGCAATGAAAAATTAATGGAATTTAAAGCTTATTAGGTTGAATCATTCGAACTTTTCTCCACGGTATAGTTAATCAAATCAACCTACATACATTTTTTTTATTGAAGGAAAAAGTCGTCTAACTTACATAATTTATTTTTAAAATAAGCTGACTTAAGGATTACGCCACATACGTTACAATTCATTTTCAACGAGTCGTAAATAACTCACTGTTATAAAACTTGAATAAAGTTGTTGTAGTGCGGGGTTCAAACCTCAGACCTATGATCTGACAGTTCGTATCACTATCCACGCCACCACAGCCCGGCACAGCATTAGATATTTTTTTTAAATTACACCGATTTACAATTACTGAAATTCCCCGGTTCGGCCAACACCAGACGACAGTAGACACACTTTTACACGTTGTTTTATTCTATTACCGTATGCGTGAGCAGCCTATTGTGTGTGAAATTGTTTTTGTTTTTTAAGAAAAATAAAAAGGTATGAAAATATTTTTTATATTTTATAATTAATATTAAAATTAAAAGAATATTAAAATAATTGTAGTTTATGCTATGATTCTGCAAGAAAGGAAGCAGCAATCAATGCAAATGGAAGTGAATGTTTTTTTCAAAAAAGTGTAAGAATTTAATTTAGTACCGACGAATTGGTGAGTTAGTATTCATTAAAAAAAAACATTATTTAAATCGAGAGATTATCATTCATTTTGTAAACGAATTCAAACTGTATTTATTAAATACAGTTATAATTTATTTTGAATATATATAGGATATGTATTAAATAAACATGTTTAATTGTTCTTAGAATTTTGACACGAAACCGAACCTTATATCTTCCATTATATTTGTGGTCATTTTACTCTCGTCTCTCGGAACGGAACCGTGGCATAAAACGACGTTTTCTTTTATTGGATATTTGTCTGCCTTTTGGTTTAATGGTCAGTACGTTTGCCTAACATGCAAGAGGGCTCGGATTCGATTCCCTACATGGGAGACATTAAATATTTATTCAAATGTTTTATAGTCCCTTGGACTGGCACCTGAAGCGTAAGACTGATCATCGAATCTTCATGTATCAAAAATATGACCCAGATATGCTGCATTCGATAAAGCAACGGAATGCCAAATGCACCATAAGATTCGAATAGGGAAGTGATATTAACGCTTATGTTTTCAACGGAAATGAAGCTTCTGTGAATCTAGGCATTTGCAAAGCTTATTATTACTGTGTAATATTGACCAGTCTGCCTTTTTTAGGTAATTAACTTCCATGTCAACGTATGGGATTTTTTAATTTTCTATATATGCTTGGATTGAATATTATATTTGCATGCGTGTTGGCCCACTGCAGAGAATAAAAGTGGACAGAAAACTAGCGACATCTATTGCAGGAATGGAAAAAACATTCCAACTCTATTTCCAACAATAGATGTCGCTAGTTTTCTATTTTTATTTCATTTTCTTTGGTGGGCCAACACGCATGAGAATATAGTATTCAAACTAAGTTTAAAATCAATATTATTAAAATATATTAAAGATAATCAAAAAATGACATACATGAGTTTGAAATTCTTACTTTAAGCTAAATGGTGAATGTCACACAGTGCTTAAAGCGATCGGGTGCTTTAATTTTTATTTTCGTCTGTATGTTTTCTAATTTATATTAATGTTTCATTTTTTAATTATAAATGGTACATTTGTAAATTATATTTATGCTTCAATTTGTATTATTATCGGTATTTTTTCTAATTTACATTTTTTTTAAATATTATTATTATTATTTGGATTTTTTAAGCATCATTTAATGAAAAAAAATATTACGTTAAAAAAAAATCCTGCTTAAACACAGGAAATTCCTACCTAGTCGGGACTTGAAACAAAGAACCTCTGTACATTTACAATACATTTATAACAGTTATATTGAAAAGTCTACTATATATTTATATATTTATATTTATATATATATATTTATATATATTTGGATTATTTATATAGCGCCGTTTTTGTAAAAATCACCTCAAGGGCGCTGTACAATAAATAAATAGCCCACCACGTCTTGCAGCTACAGAGCGCATGGACGGTTGGGATTCTTGTTCCTCGTCTCCAATTATGATATACAGAAGCTAGATTACAGCACGTCTTGCAGCTACAGAGGGCATAGACAATAAGAAATCTAACCCCTATTTACATTTTTTATTTTTTATTTGACAATAAAGTTTTGAGATTTAGTGATATTTAAAAAAATTATGTAAAAAAACAAATTTATAAAAATAGAAGTTAGATAACAACAAGTCTTGCAGGTACTGAGCGCATGGACGGTTGGAATTCTAGACCTCATTTACTAAATTTGGATATTGGATAGTTGATAACATTAACCTATTGAAGCTAGATTACTAATAGTCTTGCAGCTACAAACTGCATGGACGGGTGAAATTCTGGCACCTTAAAATTATAAATAAATTTACAAAAACAAACATTGAGCATAATAATAAATTTGTAAAGTGTTCGTGCTAAAAAGTAAACAATAAAAAAAAAACTGCAACTACCATCACGCCATTTCCCGTAGGGGTAGGCAGAGAGAATGGACCGCCACACACGTCTATCCTGGCATTTATTCCTAGCTTCTTCCACATTCATACATCTTGTCAAACATGCCCTTCGGTTCTGTCTGCTTTTGACACGACTAGACTTAAGATTTTGATTTATCTGATCATGCCAAGTCTTCATTGGTCGTCCTCGTCTTATGTTACCGTTCATTTTCGCCATCTCAGAGACCCTTTCTTAATCTTATCAATTATAATGATGTAATTACTTATATTTACATATAAGTTTTTAATTTTAAAAATACTTGGTACACTACCGCTTATTTATTTTGTCCAATTAGCGCTTTCACCCTCTAATGGGCATCTTCAGACTGGTGAATATTATACAGTGTAAGGATAATTTAATTAAAACTAAATATTACCTTGAGTGTAGGTACATTTAAAAATAACTTGAAAAAGATACAATACGCAATATTTCAATGGAACAGAGTAAGACAAATTATTGAAACATGTGTTGGCGGTGTACTTTAAGAGAACATTCTATTACATTATAAAAAATATTTATTGTTTTATTACAATGTACAGGGTCTAACTAAGGGGGCTAATAAGGGTGAGTTTTTGAATTATATCTGTTGATTTATTTAAATTCTATCGCTATTATTTTTTATTCTATTTATTTCTAAAAATTCCAATCTATCTAACTTTTGACCTTTATGTCCTACATGTAATTTTTTATGTTTTTCGATTTGTCAAAATTATGTTTTAGTTCATTTAAATGTGATGCATAGTTTGATATGTCATTATTTAATCTATGTGAAACTTAATGTTCTTTCAGTCTATATTTAACTGCTAACCGCTTTGTCCTATATATTTATTTATTAATTTATGCATTATTACGTTAGTTCATAACATCTTAAGAACTAATATAAACTTTTAATAATATGACAATTTTTTTATAAAAAATTCTCGATAACATATATGAACTAGGATAAGTACATATTAATTCGTATATTCCGCTGTTTTCGAATTTGTCAATTATACTTGACTCAGATTTACACTCTCGCCTGATTTTTAAATTTAGCATATGGTAAAGAAAGAAATAAAAAAATAATTTTAACTGAAAGAACATAATATAAGGTCGTCATGGCGCTCTCAGCATTTTATTTGTTTATTTATTTCATATTTTAAAAATGTACAGAGGTTCTTTGTTTCAACCACTGCTTGAACTGGGGGTGGATTCTTCTTGCAGCGGCTTGGAGAAGCGTATTGTTGGAGCTTTTAAGACCTTGCCGTAGGCTTCAGCCTCTTAAGCAAAATAGGGCAGCGAAGGAGTCTACCCGTCCAGCCGTGAACATTTTGGGGACACAGTTGTACCTACGTAGTCCAAACAATGAGGAAATTCATTAGTTTTTAAAATATTTTTTTTGTTAAAAGACTAGTAAACTAAGCCAAAAAAGTATGTTCATTTTGACGTCTTGTATATTCGTATGCTTTATTAAAGGTTTGTAAACACCAGGGGCGAATCGTGTATAGAAGCGATTATGCACAGCTTACCATTATATTTGACTATTTATAATAATGTTTTACGGTGACTTTATTTACAGAAAAAAACAATCAAATAATTACTATTTCTTATAAATCATTGCCACCATTTGTATGTTGCTCCAAATATAAATGAAAATATTCATAAAACGCGCCCAGCGCCAGCAATGAGCTAAGGAACTAGCCGATTACTCCAGCTTGTTTCTTCATTCAAATAAGTTCACTCTATTTTGAACATATTAAACCCAGTAGCGGAATTTTTCTCCTAGAGTTAACTTGCAGATTACAAAGTTTTTTGAAGATCCTCGATTTGGAAAATAGTATTTTAAACATTATTTCTTAAGGGCTATTTTTCTTTGATATGATACTTTTGACATATGACTCGCAACACATGTGGCGCTCAAAGCGGCTTTTTTCGGCATTATTCATTTCTAGGACAAATCGGCCGGTTGGTATTTTAATCGTTATGAAAATACCTAATACTTTCAAAATTATAAATATTTATATAAGGTATGTATTAAATCAATGGATAATATAGCGACACAATATAATTTATCACGAAGTTACGTCGTTTGAGTTGATTTCATAGATGAGAGTTGTTGTATCACGCAGAACCACAGAAAAATAGCAATATATTGTACATGTCCCTTACATTATATTATGTACCAACTATGTAGGTAAAAATATATATTTTTTTTTAGCTTACCTATAAGTAAAATCACCGTTCGCACTAGTAAACACCGCCTGCGACGTGAAGTCACGAATTTACGTCCAGTTTTTCTTAAGTTTAAAACTAGTACTCGTACAATATAGTGGTCCCATGATGCAAAAAGTTTTTTATTATTTTAGACATCAAAAATAGAGGGGTCTAAAAAGTTTGATTTTAGATCACAATTAACGGAAAAATTTATTTACTTATGTATATATTCATTCAAAATTACACTCGTTTAAATATAAGTGAACTTATTAAAGCTTTCTAGGCTGTGCCCGTGTAAAGCCATAAAAAATAACAATAAAAAATAAATAGTAAAATTAATTAAAGCTACAAAAAGTGGCTTGGTGGGATTATAGTTTTAGTAAAAATATAACAAATGAAATTTTTTTTTAATTGTATAAAAATTTATTTTTTTTAAATTGATTCAAATTTATTATTATTTTACTTTTTGAACATAATTTTATTTGTACATTGGCGGGCTTATAACCAAATGGCAATTTCTTCCAACCAACCAATAAAATAAAAGTTTTTTTTTATAATTCAAGTTACAGAACATATTCAATAGAAAAAAACGATTGAAAAGCTAACGATATATAAAAATAGAAATAAACGTATTTAATTATAAATTAAATTAAATCAAAACTATTACTTAATGGGAAAGGGGAAAAAAGAGGAAAGAGGGAAGGAGGAGAGATTAAGGAAGAGAAAGGAGATGTTTCTTCAGACGTGATTTAAACAGAGATAATGTGGTAACATCTTTGATGGTGGATGGGAGATGATTCCACAGTAGCCGCATGGACACTATATGAGTTGGAGAAGAAAGAGGAATTGTGGATGGGTATTAAGAGAGTGCCTTGAGAATTAGAACGAAGAGGTAAACCATGAACTGATAAGCGTTGAAATTTTTCACGCAGGTATATAGGAGCGTTAGGACTATGAAGTACATTGAACAGAAGTAAGAGAAACATGCACTATCCTGGATTCAAACTAAAGATATGAACTCTTTTTTTCTATAATTTAATTTTGTTGCCCTTTAATAATGAGGAATATTTTTGTTTTTTTTTTTTTTTAATTTTAATTTTTTAATTACTGTAAAATAAAAATACCATATTATCTTTTACAGAATATTTTATTTTATCTTTCTTATGTTACACAAAAATATTATAACTGTCCATTATTTATTATAGGAGCAAAAATTCATTAACATTTTCTTGTATACCCACGAACAGGCCATGCCTTTGTGGGATTTTTTGTTTGCTAATTTTATGTAATTATGCTTTATTTTTTTAATACTTTGTTTTATCACTTATGTTAATTGTAAAAAAAAAAAATAACCAGCCAAACCAGTAAATGCCTAGATTTCCATATTCTCTTTTCAAAAATGTTTTCACTCTCTGTTAAATTAATTTAAATATGAATAACTCCCTAAGTAAGCATTTGGACATCTCAAACATTATTGATTTTATAAATTTTTTAAATACTTCGCCGTACAATAAAATGCTCTAATTTTTACCACGTGTAAAGAACTTTTTACGTCCAATTTTCCGTAGCACTTAACTTTTTCATTGCCTTCAAGCATTAATATAGGTAACCCTTAACATTCAATACAGTTATATTTTTTACGAGCCGTAATTATTAAAATGGATGTAATTTAGCTAAAAAGAAAAATTATAGATTTTCCATTACTTGTAATAAGAACTAAAATTACATTTATTTCAAACTAAGTGGTAGTGTATTGTATTCCATATTATAATGACAGTAAATTGTGTGGTGTCGCGGAAAAGGGGCACAAGTCGAGTTTTTCGCTATTTTAAGTTTTTACTGCCATTTGAAACTCAATTCAATAAATTACACAAAAGAGAAACGGGTGTGAGTCAGTGTTTCCCTCATTTCGACAGTAAAAACGCGATTATACATTTGGACCCAAGTCACTTTTTGTAAAAAAACTTCAAAGGAAAAATACTTAATCCGAGTGATGGTGGAGGTAGAGATGTTTGACGAAGATACGGGACCGTCTCGAAAAAGTCAGGAATTGGTTAGACACTTTGTACTTACAGCCAATCTACCAAACAAAATAGATTTTTTACCCTTGAAATAGACGCACTGTATCTAAATTATGCTATTTACATAAATTATTAAATAATAAAGTAGACTCTTTTAACCAACTCTCCAAAATTAATCTGAATGTCCCCTTTCGCGTGACAAGAAATAAGTATTTGTTCCATCTGCCAGTCTGTAGCACAAACTATACCCAACATTTTTTCCTCCATCGTTCTTGCTTTAACTATAATGCTTATTTTATCTATTGATATATTTTAGATGCCCCTTAGTTAATTTAAATAAATTAAAAATCATTATTTCTGGCTGCGATACGATCCCACTTACTATTTAATGATGCTCACACTTACACACACCTGAACACTTACGTCTACACTTATACACAAAAACACACATCTACACTTACTCTCAAACAAATACGCACAAACATACCCTTTTGTTGTAATACAATTTAATAATATGTGTGATTCTTATTTAGTAACTTTCCTGGTCTGTTTTTGAACTGTATTTTTTTAAATGTTACTGTATCATTGTCGACTGTTTGTTTCTTTAAAATTAATAAATAAATTATAAAAATATTTATATTTACTAACATTAGTCATTCGTTTTGTCAAAATTAAAAAACCATGTAGGCTCTAGGAGTCAGTAAGTAAAACAGCCGTACTGTAAAATTACGCCATGCTGACTTATGCCCCTTTTCCGTGTCACCACATATATTTTATTAATGAAAACTGTATAGTTCCATTAAATTATCGACGAAAAACATTTTTCGATTAATGGAAATTAAATTCGATTTTGTTTTTTTTAATATATATATTTATATACAAATGGGATGTGATGTTAATGACCCTATCTCCCTTAGTAGACTCACTACTTTTTTTTATTCTTTAAAACGTTTTTTTATATTTATTTATTCTGTTTGGGTAAGAAAGGGTTTTAGGCGTATATATTGTTGTTGTATATTTAGTTATAAAGGTGCTAAACTTGCTTTGTTTCTTTGTTGTTCTCAATATGTGTTATTTTCAAAATGCTAATATTAATTATGTCCCGAATTAAGTTGTTGTAACTCCTGGGAATGTGATTCAACGTATTATACATGTTAAATACTTTGTGTTATATGATTTATAAATAAAAAAGATATATTAACATATTACAACAGAGATGAAGAACATTTAAGAAAAGGTAAAAGTCTAGGCATCTACAGGGCTTATGACCTGTCAATAGCTGGTTTAAGTGGCCACTTTACACACTGTGTAACATTCACCATTCTGACTATATTTGAACATCTAAATTCCTTCAATTCTTTCATCTGTTGATGTTTGTGAAGTTAAAGATCTGAAACCTTTATTTATGCGGGTGAGATTCGTGTGATTGAATTATTTCACCTACATACTAGGCAACGCCTGAAAATGTTATTTTTTCAATTTCTATACTTCTTCATGGACCAGGTTATTTATCAACAATATTTTGAATTTGACCAAATTTTTGTAAACAAGGACTGGATTTAACTCCCTGGGGAACTGTTTATATTAACATATTACAACAGAGATGAACATTTAAGAGAAGGTAGACTTCTATATTACCTTCTCTTAAATGTTCTGCATCTCTGTTGTAATATGTTAATATAAACAGCTCCCCAGGGAGTTGAATCCAGTCCTTGTCTACAAATATTTGGACAAACTCAAAATATTGTTGATACAATAATAAGTAAAAATACGAAAGTGTACCAACATAGTATAGGGTACATAGAAAAATATTCAATAAATTTACATATGAAAACATACATACATATACATACATATAAGTTTATACATTATTATAGATACATGAGGAAAAAATAGTAAATAAAGAACAATATTAATAAATTTTATACAAATTAAGTTATAATCTTTTGAATACTTAACCTATATTTATATAAAGACAGACGAAATATATCAACTTCACCATACTCGTTACCTAGCCGCTGGCCGCTGGTCGGTGTAGTCTAGGTATTGGTAAATTGTAATAATAATTGTGACTGCCAGGAGATTAAAAAAATAACGTTAGCTGCCGAGTATTTCGAACAGGTACTTTTAAGCTGATAACACTAGTTGATTCCGGGACGTCCAATACGCCATTTGCTATTTTATATAAATTTAATAAATCATTTATAATTCTTCTTTTACAAAGAGTTGACATATTTAGTGTACATAATAAATTATCGTAATCAATATTTTCACTGGGTATATTAAGTATGCCTCGTATTAAATGTTAAAATACATTTAGTAGAGAGTAAACGAAACCTCTCTTACCATAACTTGATCATTTGTGTGTCCAATCACCCTGATAGCAAAACAACCCTCGTTACACGATTCCCTTTGACATATTTCCAGTAAATTAAACTTGATGGATACAAACAAGGTGCGTCTGCTTTAGGACACTTTGATAAATCAAAATTCTACTAACCTGATTAAATTTGACCTCAAATGAAACCTTTTACCATTCAAGCATAGAATGTTTTTTTACTAGGTTTTAATTATTTCATTTTAACACTTTGAGCACCGGCCGAATACACATAGAATGAGGAATTCCAGCCCAATTTGATTTGTTTTTCTAAATTTAAATTTGAAATGAGCTCACACAAAAATTACTGCATTTTATGATTCGAAGATAATAGTGCAGTAAAACCCGCAGCGGTTTCAATACCGAGAAATAATTTGCATTCTTTTGGGTGGAAAAAAATGCACCAACCAACCCCCTACTAACTAACCCCCATAAATTCCAACAAGCCTCTCCCTTTTTCCATACAAATTCTTCGTACAAAGAACGGAGCATGCTCTGTAGAAATTCGTTCGTTTAAAACAGTGATAACAGTGCCATGAAACTCATTTTATTCGAAATTTATTGCACAGAGGGAAAACATTTCAGAGAAACGAATATGGAGTCTTCTGCTGCTAGGGTTTTTAAACTTAGTTATTTTCGCAAGCCTCGTAGCTTCCATGCGGTCAAAATAGTCTCTCCAAAAGCGCCGTCTGCTTCATCCCCACTTCATTATGTCTTCAACACCACAGAAATACCTTATCTTCTCATTTCTGATCTGATCTTTAAGAGTTCTGCCAGCGATGGAGCGTAGGGTTCTCCGTAAAACGAAATCTAATTAATCACCACGTTAAACCTGATAATCGGTTTGAAAGTAATAATTAAAAATAATGAAAACTTGAATAAGTTTTTTTTTAATGTATTAAATAAATTTACTTAGTTTTTATGTACCACTTATATTTTTATTATGTGACAACCAACAAGTTTCGGCAATACTATGCCTTCAAATATAATATGACAATATTTCATTGATTCCAAACTTTCAAAATTTTCCTTCTTTTAAAAAACATGCACTATCCTGGATTCAAACTAAAGATATGAACTCTTTTTTTCAATGATTTATTTTGTTGCCCTTTAATAATAAGGAATATTTTTGTGTTTTTTTTTAATATTTTTTATTTCCTTTTAAAATTACTATAAAAAAATACCATATTAGCTTTTACAGAATATTTTAATATTTTCCTTCTTACACAAAATGTTACTCAAAAATATTATAACTGTCCATTATTTATTATAGGAGCAAAAATTCATAAACATTTTCTTGTATACCCACAAACCTTGCATACCTTTGTTATTATTGTTTTTTTTTTTTACTTTGTAAAATTTATTATTATGTCCTTTTTAACTAATTTCACAATTTTTTTCTGTATATTCTGTGTTTATTATTTAGTAGTTTTAGTAGTTTCATTTTTATTTTTTGTAAATGCCTTTTGGGCGTTAATGAACAAAATAAATAAAAAAATAAATTACAACAGGGATGGAGAATACCTTAAATAAGGGAATATGGATGTCAAGGCATTTACAGGGATTATGACCTGTAATCGGCTGGTTTAAGTGGCCACTTTACACACTGTGTAACCTTCACAATTTTGTCTATGTTTGAACATCCATATTTCTTCAATTCTTCTATTTGTTGATTTTAGGGAAGCTAAAGAGCCGAAACCTTTATTGCTGTGAAGAGATTCATCTGACAAAATTATTTCACATACTAATCCGTATTCTGAACCGATCTAATTAACGTTCGAAGTAAAGCGCGGCCGTGTTAATTTCAGCGTTAACTTGCAATAACACGGACTCAAAATCAGACCGCATATTGTCCTAATGATTCAGCATTCAGACACAGCATTTGAAATTATTGCTGGCTCGGTATAAAGCACATCGATATTTTACTTATTTAATATACATCTATTATCTGATATATATATATATATTGACGTTGATGAAGGATACAATTGTGCTTCATTTCAGCAGCAATTAAAAATATGTACAGATATATATTATTATTTGCACATTTCTCGATACACCAACATTATAACATTTATCACTTCTGTTAATTTTAACTTATTTTATTGACATAAACGGTAAATCTGCATTATACAAAAATTTAGAATGCTAACATTTTTATTAATATAATTATTTTTAATAGAACAACAACAACAACAAACCATCACGCCGTTTCCCCGTAGGGGTAGGCAGAGAGGATAGAACGCCATAACACTCTATCTTGGCATACAGACCTCGCTTCCTCTACATTCATACATCTTCTTATACACGCACGCCGATTATTCCTACTTTTGACATGTCCATCTTCAAGTATTTGATGGACTTGATCGTGCCATGTCTTTCTCGGTCTTCCTCGTTTTCTGCATCCATCAACATTTGCATCGTAGATCCTTTTAGTCGTTCTTTCGCTGTCCATTCGCTCTACATGTCCAAACCAACGCAGCACCCCTTTCTTAATTCTGTCAATAATGCATGTCTCAGCCTTGCACACTTCACGGATCTCGACATTTGTGCACCTATCATACATCGTTTTACCACACATTCGCCTGAAGGATCGATTAAATATGTATTTTTTTTTTAAACACATAAATTTCCCTTTACCTAAGATTTATAAAAAAAAATAAACCTAAAAATTATAGAACATATTCAATAGAAAGTTTAAACAATTCTAGAATAAATGTAAAAAACACTTTAAATAATAAAATCTTTTAAAGTAATATAACAAGAAAATCATAAAATACTGTTTCATACAGCTGGGCAAAGTGAACAAAAACTGTATATATTATGAAATGCATAAATAAATAAATATAATGACCATTTACCATCTTTTAAATTTGAAAGTAAAAATCAAATTAAATAAGAAAATATTTTAAAGGGTAAATAAAACAAGAGAATCATAATGCACTGTTTTATATAACAGTTATACTAAAGCTTTAATTACCATTCAGCATCTTTGAAAAAGTTCAATAGGTTTGTTCTATAGGAACAATACCCTACACTAAATATATCGGATACGTGGGAACAACTATTGCCGAGTTCATGAAGTCTGTTTAATACGGCATTACAATTTTACACTGTCCGTGAATTGTTGCTACAAAACGGTGGCACATGTCTAGTCATTGTTCTAGGCACCTTGAAGTTGATAAGAGATAACAGTTCCGGGCAATCCTATACCAAATTTACAATTTTAAATAATCAAAAAAGGTCTATAATTTTTCTTCTATCGTTAAGTTTAAACTAATTTAATGTTTTTAGTAAAAAATCGTAATTTAAAAAATTATGACTGATTCTAAGTTTATATTAGTTAAAATTAAATAATTGGAATACTCGCCATTTAAATATGGAGGCGAGCGTTTTACACCAAGTTTGACAGCTGTTGATCCGATGTCGCATTGAAATGTCAATGTCGAGTGCTTTGGGGCACTCGACATAAATTCGACTGGTTTTTGATCGACTTCACTCGCATAGGCGCTTCAAGGATGCTGTCACTCGTCAATTTACATAAGTCGCATGCAATTCTGAAGACGGATGAGTCCAGCAAAAGGTCTGTGGCTGTCCGTTGAATCTGCAACATTCACCACCAACATTTCGAAAGCTTTCATTTTTTAAGTATTGCTCATCTTTTATTTCCAAAATAAATCACAATGTTAAGCAAACATTAGTCCAGAACTTGCTTTTTCTAATCCTTGATTATGCAGATTTATGTTATCCAGATGCTAATTCTGAATTGCTTGATAAGTTGGAACGATTGCAGAATGTTTTATCTTCGCAAACTCGATCACATAACCGAATATCGCACGCAACTACACTGACTCAATATCACGCATAGAAGAGACATTCACATTCTATCACTTCTTCACAATATTTTAAGTAATCACACTTTGCATTTTTATCTGTGAGAGCTCTTCCAACCTCTATCACAGCATGGGCTTACTCTTCGTTTTAGTAACGAGAGAATCCTTTTAATACCCATTCACCGCTATAATTTTTTCGCTTCCTCTTTCACAGAAGTAGCTGTTTGATTATGGAATAACCTACTCACTACTGCCCCTTCTTATTTACATTCAAATGACATATGAAATGTCGCTTCCTAAATATTTAAGTATTTCTCTTTTCCTCCCTCTTTCCTTCCCCTTTTATACTCTCCTCTCTTCATAGTATAGTGGAAATACTAACTCGATCTTTACTTCTCAAAAATATAAATTTTTATGAATATTTTGTTCTATAAAGAAATTATAAATAAAAGAACAATATTTGAATATGCTGCAACAGAGAGGAAAAACGTTTTTGAGAAGGGTATATGGAAGTCTAGGCATTTACCGAGCTTATGACATGTCATTCCCTGGTTGAAGTGGCCACTTCACACAATGTGTAACATTAACAATTCTGCTTATGTTTGAAAAATCGTTTTCAGGCGTTGCCTAGTAGGTGAATTGGTCCTGCCGGATGAATCTCACCCAAATGATAAAGGTTTCAGCTCTTTTACTTCACAAAAGTCAATAGATGGAAGAGTTGAAGAAATGTGTATGTTCAAACATAGGCAGAATGGTGGATGTTACAGTGTGTGAAGTAGCCACTTAAACCAGCCAATGACAGGTCATCAGCCCTGTAAATGCCTTGACTTCCATATTCCCTTCTCAAAAATGTTTTCCCTCCCTGTTGCAACAAATTTAAATATGAATAACGCCCTAGGGGGAAATCCAGCCAGTCTGAAAGCATTTTGACATACTCAAAGCCATAGAATAAAGAATAGAGAAGGAGCGTAGAATTATATTTGAATACATCGGACTGTGTTCAATAATTCCCTCACTTAGACACACTTTTGCTGCGCGCATACTTGAAGTCACCGCGTAATATTGCCAGATCGCGAAGAATATAACCATTACACAAATGTTAGGTAAAAAAAAAACAATTTGTCAATTTTTCTAAAATTTTATTTTGCACCTGGAAACATTGATTGACACAACAGAATAGATAAGTAAACGGTCATTTGGTAAGAATAATTGAATTAATGAATTTTAAACTTAAAATATAAAACAAATTTTATTTGACATAAAACGGATATTTTTATATCATGTTAAATAATATTTGATGTTTTAAAGATAATGTCGGTCAAAAATCCACCACGGCGTTGTTTAATCATAGGTTCAATTTTCATTATTTCTCTTATTATATAAGCAAAGTAGGGTAAACAAATTTACTACCCTGGCAACACTAACGAAATTTTCATTTTGTTTCTTCGACAATCTGACAGATGGAAAATAATTCAATTTTTAAGTAATGCATTTGCTACTTAAACATTCGTGTGTTAATTACACATGAAATGTGATACCATCCTGTTTCTTTAAGATCCTAGCAGTATTTCTACACTTTAAAAAGACACAACACGGCACGGTTAAATTCGAATCAGGAGTTGCGTACTGAGCGACGTCTACAAAGAAACTAATGAGTCAAAACGTAAACCTACTCATTTATGAGTAGTTTAGTCGCCTTCTGTTTGACGTGCGTATGCGGTTTCTAGACTATTCGTAATTCTATGCTCAAAACATTGTTGAACCAACAATATGTGCACATACCACTGATTTTCTCAAATTGTACGGTTTGGGTAGGTAGGAAGAAATTGCCTTAAGGCAATATGTCCGCCCTTATGCATATATATGTAAACTGTATATGTATAAATAATGTTTAGATAAATAAAATAAATACAATAAATCTCCATCAAGTATTTACTACCAAACTTAAACATGTTTTTACAATACAATATGTTGTCGTAATTTTAGACAAGCAAGAACTACATTTTCATTTTTATTAAAATTAATTTTTCTCGTAAAACAGACTTCATTTTGTTCTCAGCGTTGCAAATTGAATTTAAAATATTTGAATTCTAATATGGAAGCAGTATTCCTTTGCTGAGGCGGTACGTGACTTGATTGGCTAGTTGCAGGAAGAGGGGGACAGACAATCACAAAACACAAAACAAGAAGCGAGATGGCGTGCACGATTCCAAACTTAAATTTCTACGTCGGACTTTTCACAAATTGTCCAAAGGAAAGTTTATATAAATGTCATATATTGTAATGTAACCGTGACATTGTTTAAATTTGATATAAATAAATTGATATCCCAACAAGGAGACGTTCGCCGTGGCGTAGGGTAGACAGCCTTCTACGAAGCTGACGTCGTGGGTTCGTTTGCTACCAGTTGCAAAAAAAACCAAGAAAATTTTTCTCTTAATTGGTCTTCATAAACTCTTAAAACCATAACATCAGCATACAAATTTAAAAAAATAAACACATCAAAAGTCACCCCCTTAAATTTAACAATGTTTATTATCTGTACTTTAAGAGTTAAAAAACGTAGAATTTTATATCAAAACAATTGCGTTTTTAGTATGTCCCAAATGTTTGTAAACGAAGACTGGGTTTCATATTTTTTTAAGTTTTAAAGGTTGAGAAATTAATGTGTTTATTTATTTTTAACTAAATTCAAAAACTACTCTTACTCAAATGAAAGACCTAACCCTCACAATACATCACATACAAATAATATAATCACTAGATCCTCAACACATTGACACGTCAAACAAATATAAACTAAAACCACTTTCGGACAAAGGGATTTTGAGTATTATTCAATTAAAATCTTTAATCTACTTCCACTATCAATGAAAACAATTAGTAACGAGAAAATGTTTAAAAAGGCTAGAAAAAAATGGATAGTGGAGCCTAGGTAGAAGTAAAATGGATTGTCTCATTCGCCCATATCAATATTGAATCTACTGCTCCACAAGTGTATAGCTTATGTAAGGTTTTTTTTATTTTCATTGTGTGTTTTGTAATATAAATAATATAGATGTACATAAATACCTTGTTTTTAAAACTGTCTGAATGTTTGTTAAATATCTTCGTTTTTTTAAGTGAGTCTACTTTGTTTATTCTCAAATGTAATTTAAAAAAAAGTATATTGTTAAGTGTCCTCGGCACGGGAAACCCCAGTAAGGTCACATTATTTTTATTATTAATTATAGTTTGTAAGAAAAAAATATGAATAAATAAATAAATATTGACACAAACCTTTTTTCAAAATTTGTTTTTTATACTAGCCACATTGTAGCGTGAGTGGTATGTTTGATACTGTTTGACTTTCGAATTGGGATGGACTTTTTTATTAATTTTTTTTATATGGTAGTTGCTTTATTATTTACCTTGCTTATGATATAAAAGGTTTATATTTCAAATAAGTGAATCTTTTTGAAATTATTTTACTTTAAATTTAGCTAACTGTTGGGGATCAGGAAGGATATACTAAAGCGGGCCAATCAAGAACTTCTTAGCATTTGCTTATGTCAATAGGAAACCACTCAAAACTGACACCGATGAGCAGGTCTAATAAAAATGCTGAGGAAAAACCCAAATATCTTTTTCTGCGCAGTCTCGATCCTGGGGATTGGTTTGCAGCAAAGTCCTGCATCTCGTCCTCCGTTGATCTCTATTTTCTGCAGCCCTTTTCAAATCGGTATGCATAATAATATGCATAATAACGACGTTATAAAATGGTTCAGAACTAAATTAAAAAAAAACAAAATAAACTTAAATATAGTCAAAAATTCAAACCATAATCAAGATTAAATACTTTGTTTCACCGGCAAAAATACGATTTGTCTTTTAATCCTTTCACTCACCTTTGTTTACCATCCATTTTTCCTGTGTAAATTTGTTTTACGGAACCATAATACTGGCCTTGTTATCATACTAAATTTAATGAAATTGTTTACATAGATGATATCGTCAGCTGCGTATTTTATGTTTTCCACATTTTTAATCCTAATAATAAATACCTTGAAACTTTTTTTGTGCCGTAGATGCGGCCGGGAAATCGCACAAAAAACGCAATGACTTACACATTTTTTAAAAAGTTTTATTCATTTTAACAAATAAGTAACACACATAAATGCATTTTTGTTCCCGCAAAACCAAAGCTTGTCTACGGGTTACATTACATTTTTTTTTTAAATTTATAAGTAAGTACATAGTTTAATAATAATTGAAGAATAAAATATATTTATACACTGGTTGACTTGCTGTTTAATAATTTTTTGACTATTTTTAAAAATGAAATTAGGTTTTTTTTCTTCACGATTTTTAGCTGGTATTAAATTGTACAGTTGAAGGTGCGTTTCGTGAATTTTAAAAATTACATATTTTTTAATCAATTTAACCAGTGAAAGTGGCGTTAGTAGACAAAACGATGTTCACTTCGATAAATATCTACGCCACCATTCGTTTGACTTTTTCTATGACGTTAGGCAATGCTAAAGTCTGTTCATTATTACAAGAATTTCCAAATAAACAAACCAGCCGCGTGATACCCGACGAAGAGTAGCCTATTTCACACATATCTTAATCTAAACGGCACGGTAAAATTATAGTGGATTGACATTTATTAGATTCGTTAGTACCTTTTTAAATTTTGTATTTTTATTTTACTCCATAGTTAATGACTTTATTAATAATATCAATAAAACCGCCTCGGTATATATTATTTTCGAAAGAAAATATAGTGTTCTTATACTTTACCCGAATAGTTCATTTTAGCTGACCATTTTCAACGAGTTGAAAATAACTCACATTTAGAAAATGGAAATCAAGTTAGAGCAGTGAAGGTTTCGAATTTCGGACCCTGATCTGTGAGTCCGCAACACTAGCCAAGGGACCACAACCAGATTCAAATAATATAGTTAAACTAAAAAAAGAGATTTCAATGATAATTTTAACAAAATCATTATTCAAATTTAGCTAGTATATTGTGTTCATACGAATTTTTGAGGTTTTTTCACTCTCCTGTGTAATTTCAATATTGTCAATTCTGTAGCAATATTTAGTTATTTGTTTTTTTTTTCCGGTTTCTTGACAATATTTTTCAGTAATTTACCTTGGATTTTTTCAACTGTGTGACCAATTCTGATCTCGTTTTTTTCTCTTTCCAGGTAAGAATCGACATAGACTAAATAAAAGTTTCCAGAATATGTGAGTAAAGTACCTACATATAACTTAGTATTATGGATAACTTATAAAGCGCCATTTTCGTAATATAATTTCAATTTCAATTTATTTATTTTAAAAACGTTTATGTACATAACAAAAAAATTCAATGAATACATAAAACGAAAAAATGTACACTAAAATTTAAATATACAAAAATGGTAAAAATAAAAAATACCCAGCAATTATAGAGAAAGAATGCAATCCTCTCTGAACTTTTTTTCACTAATATGAAAGATGTCAATATCCGAAGAGATACGGTTGAGTAAAGACATTGCTCTTCCTACTGGAATTACCATCGGCAGGTTGGTTCTGCAAGCAAGAAGATAAAACAGCTTAAGCTGTCTATGTCTAAGGTAGTCATTAGGAACATAAAGAAAAATACTCTCCGTTACACCTATGTTGATCGTAATACCACGGATCAATCGGAAAAAATACATAAGCAAGTATGCATTTCTTCTTTTCTCCAAACTATTGTAGCCAAGCATTCCCAGTATGAAGTCAGACGGGTACAACCACGGATAATATCCGCACTCCCTTAAGTAAAGATACCTAGAAATTTCTTAAATACCTCAAGGGTGCTTACATTGGATGTACGTATAGATAATTATTTTCGTATTTCGGTTTACATAAATGAATATCGTTTTCCTGTCACTGTCTTGCAGATGCCTCCATGATACTGTGCTAAAAAGACAACTGCATTTCAGACCTTAATAAAATAAAAACTCTGCAAAAAACGTTTTGCATTTTTCCAAATAGTTATATTTGTATACTGTGCGCCTAAAGACAGCAGATTAAACTAAGCTTTTCTACGGGTTTTTAGATGGTTCTAGTTCCCATAAAAACAATTTTTGAAAATATGAAACAATAAGGATACGCCAATGGTAACTTTAGTGGTCAAATTTAGTGTGCCAAAAAAATTACCGCTCTAGTGACATAATCTAGACAGAAAATACGAGAATAAGTAAAATGCTTGGTCGTGTCGTGAAAGCGTGAAAAAACCGTTCGGATAGACGTAAAAATGATACTGTAGCTTTCATTGGTAAGTGGGTACCTACTATACCTAGGTACTTGTTTATGATTAAATTCCAAATGTAAAAATAATGAATATTTAAGTATTGAATTTAAGAAGGTACCTAAGTACTTGTATATGTTTGAACTCCAAAACAGTATAGAATTCTTGAGGGAAATTAATGTCAAACTCTGCTCAGGGGTGCACTTTAGTTAGGAATGCGATTTTCAAAAATGTACATATCGAACGTCAGTTGATATTATTTTAGTGTTACCAAAACTCCAGTAAAAATGAATAATGGGTAGAAATTAAAAAGAATTCAAGGAAATTATCTGATTGGGATCCACAAAAAACTAATGTTTTTTGTAAACATTAAATCTTTCCAATTTTTTTGTCTGCATTCTCGATGAATGGTGATCCTAGTGATCCCTATAAAAGAAGCCAAAATAAGACAAGGAGTCAGACAGGAATTCTCGCTGTCTCCAGTATTATTTAATGGATATGTTCAGTGCGCAATCGATGAAATCAGGGAAAAAATGAGTAATGGAGAGGGTGTTAAAATACATGGAAAAAAAATAGACATAATAAGGTTTGCCGATGACATCGCCCTGATTTCTAAATGTGAAGAAGAACTCACTGAGGCTCTGATCTCCGTGGAAAATGTATTAAATAACAAATATAATATGAAAATAAACAGGAGCAAAACCAAAGTAATGGCTGTGGCCCGTAATGAGCAACAAATAAATATAGTAATGTCAGGAGCAACTCTGAAAAACGCGAAAGAGTTTGTGTACCTTGGAAGCAGGATCACCTGGGATGGGAGAACAAAAAGAGAAGTCGACTGCCGCATACACCAAGCAAGGCTTGCGTTTAACAAAAAATCAAAGATTTTTGAGTCAAATAATATCAAACTAAAACTCCGCAAGCAACTTGCAAAGACATGTGTATGGAGCATATTGATGTACGGTTGTGAGACATGGTGTCTTACTGAAAGAGATAAAAAAAGACTAGAGGCCTTCGAGATGTGGTGCTACAGAAAAATATTAGGAATTTTTGGATAGACCACATCACTTATGACGAGGTTCTCAATAGAATCGAAGAAGGTAGGCACCTAATCAAAACCATCTCAGAGAGGCGAGCCCGGTGGATCGGCCACATTATGCGCCATGAGGGTCTCTTGCACGACATCATAGAGGGAATGGCTGAGGGGACAAATTATAGAGGGCGCCCCCGACGGGAATATTTAGAGCAAGTGTGCGAAGATTTTAACTGCGCCTCTTATGTTGAGCTGAAGAGGGCTGCAGAAAATAGAGACCAATGGAGGACGAGATGCAGGACTTTGCTGCAAACCAATCCTCAGGATTGAGACTGCAAAGAAGGTGATCCTGGTGAGCGATTACAAAAACATTAACGCTCCTAACTTTTTTCCTACTAAATAAATTGGAGATTTGAAGAGCTATAAACCTGCTCGTGGTAGAGATGTACATTTCGATGAAAACCGAACGTAAATCATTGCCTTTTATACATATAGATTGATAAAATTAGCGAACAAAGTTTGTTCGGATTTTCTTGTTTTGATGACTAATTGAAAACTGAAACTTGAAGGCTCGGTCAGAGTTCGTATTATGAAGACCAAAATACTGTGAATGAAGAACTGTATTTTGCACGTAAAGTATGCGAACAGCGCATTGCTGATTATGCTATGGGCAGTGGTGCAGTCAGGCCGGAGCGCACCGGAGCGGCGCTCCGGCACTTTTTATCTGAGCGGAGCGGCGCGCCAGCTCTGGTCAGGAACAAATATTACATTTCAAAAATATTTCTTCTTAAATCTCTTCAAACGATTCGAAATAACAACAAACGTATTTATTGCCGATAACTGGCAAATTTTAAACATGTGTAACCGCCCCCTCCCACTTCCGTCTCATTTCACCTAGTGGCGGCGGTGAGCTCCGGTACTATTTTATTCAGGACTACACCACTGGTTATGGGTACTTGCGACATCAATGCAGTTCCATATGCACCATTAGATTTCGAAAGGGAACATTGAAAGAAATGAACGAAATATTTCATTATTAAATAAAGTAAATAAAAACGAATTCAATACCTAAGCCGCCGCCATGGAAACACATATTGATTTTTGCGACAGTTAAAGACTATAATTAAATAGATAAGAATTTATTGATTCCGATTACTTGAGGTGTAAGTCCCATAATGGTCCATGTCAATTTGGTTTAACTACACACTACGCGTGGATATGGCGCAGTCTATAATTCACCCCAATTTAGTTGTAACAGTTAATTACAGAGGGCTTTCGGCGCTAAAAGCTTTGTTCAAATCTGAAATTCAAATTATCAAATTATTTGGTAATTTGAATACAAATGGCGCAGGAAAGATTGTTGATTTATTTTTTTGATGGTACAAAGACCAATGTTTACGTTCTTATTATATACATATGTTACAGCAGAGATGGAGAGCATTTTAATTAATAAAACATGTAAGTTTAGGCATTACCAGCTATTGTATATATTCTCCTCATTAACGTTTTCCATCTCTGTTTAATTTAATTGAAATTTCTTTATTCAAATGTAGATACATATAACAAATATATATATATATACCTAACTCTATTAGGCCAAGAGCCCTGTATTGAGTTGGGATACAAAAAAATAGAAAATGGAAGTATGCATATTATCAAATATTATAATAAAGCATACATTTTATATAACATCTGGGTAACACGCTCAATAGTACAATATATAAATGTATGCAATATTTTGCAGCAGTCTCCTGCAATAGTCTCTTCTCTAAGATAAAATCCAAACTTGTACACTTCTCCTGAAAATGGCTTTCGTTTAAGGTTACTTAATATTATTTATTTATTTATTTATTTATTTATTTATTTATTTATTTAGTTATTTATTTATTTATTTATTTATTTATTTATTTATTTATTTATTTATTTATTTATTTATTTATTTATTTATTTATTTATTTATTTATTTATTTATTTATTTATTTATTTATTTATTTATTTATTTATTTATTTATTTATTTATTTATTTATTTATTTATTTATTTATTTATTTATTTATTTATTTATTTATTCATTTATTTATTTATTTATTAACGGACATTGCCCATGTATACAATTTTAGGGTTTAAATATTACAATAAAAGAATAGTTTAAAACATTTAAAAAAAGAAAAGAACCATTGACAAACATAAGGGACATCGAGACAAGATCTGGACTATTTATTTAGTGCTCGTTTAAATTGTTGTAAACTCAAACCAAAAAAGTCCAGATCTTGTCTTGAGTTAACAATACGACAAAGACGGGTCTTGGAGAATTAAGGCCATAGTTTTTTCTATGCTGATCTATAAACAGTACTTTATTGTTTCTCAACCTACGAGTCGGAATATTGAATTTTACTTGTCCCGGTAATGATGGAACATCGATTATACCATTTAGTATGCTGAACATATTTATGGAGTCTATATTAGTTCTACGTTTTTGTAGACTAGAAATATTTAACATTGACTCTACAGCATGAGAATAATTACCCCTCTCTAGTCCAAGCATCCACGCTACTTTTGAAGCACGCTATGTTGGACTGATTCAATGTGATTTATGCGATTGACATAGAATGGAGACCAGACCACGGAGGCATATTCTAGAAGAGGGCGAACAGTCGAGCAATTAAGAGTTTTGATTTTACGGACATTAGTCAAATCAGAGGATATTCTGTTGAAGAAGCCAAGTAATTTCAGTGATTTATTTACTGTATTATCTATATGCCCGTTGTATGTTAGTTTATAGTCCAAAACAACTCCTACGTCTCTGATGGACTTAACTACATCAATTATAATGTATTTAACAAACGTGAACGGCGTATTTATGATTTTTAATTTAGTTTGCTATTACAGGCCTAAATTATATTATATTTTTAATCAATTATATATATATATATATATATATATATTTAAGAATTATTTAATAGTATGTTTATGTATTTTTTTTCTTATGTCTGAACTTCAGAATGTTCTGTTTTTTTGCTAGAGGTAACTCGATGTTTTATCACCGCGTGTAAATGTTTTTTTTGACACAGACTTTAAGGGGTTAAATATCTTCCTAGAGGGTGACATCCAGTCCTTGTCTAAAAAATTTGGACGAACTCAAAATATTATTGATTAACCCAACTAGTTCAAGAAGAAATAGCGGGGCTCGAACCTTGGACTTTTGATCCATGAGTCAGTGACACTAGCAACAGAACACAGCCCGGTTTTACTGCCGCTTATTGAAAATGTGATTATTTTTTCCCAAATTCATCAAATCCAAAGTTGTATAATGTAACAGCTTATCCTGAGGGATTATCCTTTTTCAATATCTGGTTATTTTGTATCTTTTCATATTCCTGTTTTCCTAATACTAATAATCCTGTACGATCGATACGTAATCTGGATTCAATTATTGTTTACAAATATTTTTCCACGTTAAAAATAAATCAGATAATTCTAAATCCTCTCAGAGACAATAAAAAAAATCATTCTAAAAATGTGTCTTTTTAAGTGATCCCGTGTTAGTTTGCAAGTAATTTCACTGTTTACCCTGAAGATTGCTCCTACAATAGTAGCCGAAACGTCGTAACGAATCCAACTTACACGGAATCAGAGGTGTGCGTTCCATATTGGCACATAAGCAGTGCCTACCCTACAAGAATTTCATTAAAACAATAACAAAAAATAGTATAAAATATGCGAGTAACTATTTGGAAAATTTGGAAAATGCGCCAGATATAATTCGGTTATGTACTCAGTCGTACCGATCGGCGCGCCGCCATCGGCTAAGGCACACACTGCAAATGCTTATTTTGTTAGTATTGCAGCTGTTGTTTACATGAACAAAGCGTGCATGTGTGGATTTTTTTTTAGTTGTAATTACGCGTGTATGGGTAACTTTGGTGCATTGTTTTAGAAATAATAAACGAATACGTTACTGGCATCTAAGGTTTTTTTATTTCAATTATATTTTAATAAAAGACGGTCAAGAATCAAATGTCAAATAAATTACTTCAAACGCCTCAAATCAATTTCTTGTTTATATTCGAGAATATGATCGACGTTTATTTTGTAAGTAAAAAATTAAAATGGAGTTCTGTAAAACTTGTGATAGTGATCGAAATGTGTGTTTAACCGATTTAAGAAACAACGCGTTTTTTCGGTTATCCTATATCGACCAAAAACTTATTATTAGCAAAAGAAGATGCACTTCTAAATTAGATTTAATTTCTTTTTTTCATTAATGGCAGACGTAAATTCAGTTTTAAATATTATGAAGCGTTTGACTGGGTAAATGGGTGTGTACATACAAAACATGGTGATTCAAACTAATGTAACGAGTGAAGGGAACTGTTTGGTAAGAGTTATTACTATAGTTATGTAAAACGTACTTTTTTTCTACTGCCTATCCTAGTTTATTTATTTATTTTTAAATGTTATAATAAATACCATTTTATGTTCACTTTGCCATACACCGTTCCAAGCTAGGAAATTACATTTTAAATCACGATAATGGTTTATAAGTTAATACAAAGTACAGAATAATAAAATATAAACTTACGCGTATACACATTTTGTTACATATACATACACACACATATACACAGTATACACACACACATACACAGTATACACACACACATACACAGTATACACACACACATACAGTCAAAAACTGTGTTCACGCGACAGCTCGGGTTCACCCAAAAAAGACACATATTGATAACTCTGCATCGATTTATTCTAGAATCGGGTTGTGGTCCTGTGGCTAGTATCCCGGACTCATATTAGGTCCTTGGTTCGAATCCCACTCATCTCAAAATTATTTCGATTTTCTAATAGTGAGTTATTTGCAACTGGTATATTATGCACTAGTACAGTCATCGCTTTCCTATGGAATAATTAGATGGGGGAAAACTTACAACATCCATATTTAACCATTAGAAACTGTTCAAAAATTTATATTGATAATGATGCTTCACAAAAATCGCACTTTTCCCTCTTTTCAATTGTTCTAAGAAGCTAATATTTTAGACATAAGACAAATATATTGTTTTCAATGTTTAAAATATATATTTAAGAATCATAATTTATTTAGCAGTAGTTCAAATAGATCAAGTCAAATAAGAAATCGTGTTTTAGAAATACCACATTGTAAAACGAGGCTCGCACAGAGACATGCATATTTTATAGGCCTAAATGATGTTGTTTCATTCACACAAACACCGGCCACAAAACCGTATCTCTGCCTTCCTTGTTATAAATTCTTTCATCGTACTCCTTTTTAAAAAGATTCATTGTTGTACTGGTATCACTTTCATTAATTTAATTTTTCTTCTCGTAGAAAGAATAAATATTTTTTTATATTAAAATCTGCACATTTATAAAAGTTTTACTTCTCAAATCCCGTGTAAAAATATTTTTTCGAAGAAAACAAAAAATACATTTTTATTATTTATAAAAATAAGAAAGATATATCAAGTCTTGTATCCGATGTAGACTCGTGTTACACCATAGCCGCATAAAACTTAAAAGCACTGAATGGGATAAGACAGCTTCCTAATAAGTTTATCGGAAATTCAAGACTTTTTTCCTTAGAGAGCTTTTGGAAAGCTTGGAGTACATTAATGCGTAATCAATCATCATACATCATTATAAATATATTGGAATTCTGATGGGATGTAGATGATTTTTTTAAATATAAGGTTTATTTAAATTATTAACTTTGTTATTAAATTCATGTAGATTAAATAATAAGCTAACAATGTTTGAGTATGTCCAAATGCTTGCGGACTGGCTGGATTTCCTCCCTAGGGAGATATTCATATTTAAATTTATTTCAACAGAGAGGAAAACATTTTTATTCTCCCTAAGGAGGGAATCTAGCCAGTCTGCAAGCATTTGGACATACTGAAACATTGTTGAATTAAAATTACCTGGTATAAGAAGAAGTATAAAAATTGGAAAATTGTTTTCAGGCGTTGCCTAGAAGGTGATTCGGTTCAGCCGGATGAATCTCCCCGCGTGATAAAGGTTTCAGCTCTTTTTTTTATTATTTTTTTTATTAATAAATTTTCATAAAGAGTACATGTATTTGTGAAATTCTAAACATATCTACTTTTACACATCTAGTAAATGTTATCACTGTAACTCTCCGAAAAAAGAGACTAACTCTTGTGCTTGGAGAGTGACATACACTGTTGTAGTTGTTTATTTATAGGAGTTTATATAATTTTAAATACGAGTACATGAAAATAAACATAAAAACAATGGACATATAAAGAAAAAACATAAAACAATAATACATTCATACTAATTAAAATTTAATGTTGTTTTTACACGTGTTCAAAAAATTTCTTCTGATTAACATTATATTTATTTATTGATATATTATTTTTAATAGTTTTTAGTTCATTGGGAAGATTATTATAATTTTTTACTTCACAAAAGTCCACAGATGGAAGAGTTGAGAAAATGTGGATGTTCAAACATGGGCAGAATGGTGAATGTTACACAGTGTGTAAAGTGGCCACTTAAACCAGCCAATTACAGGTCATAAGCCCTGTAAATGCCTAGACTTCCATATTCCATTTCCATTGAAGGAGTTACTGAGATATTTGTGAAAAACTTTGAAAATAGAATTGTGAGATTTGAAATTATGCTTCACCAACTCAATGGAGAATGCTAAGTTTGCGGTGTCAAAAAGTATAATTGAAATCTGTTTTTGCAAGATTTAGAGACGGTTCTGAATTACGTGAAATTTAAATAGGTAGGTTTTTATGTATAGCTTATTATGGCATCAATAACTAATTTTCCGTTTTTGGTGGAGATTTCTAAGCTTGCGTCCAATACCCTCCCTCATTTATCGATTTTTTAAATTACAAGGCTCACGTTAAAGACATCGATGTTGGCATATTGGTTTGCAAGTATAAGCATCCGCATTACTGGCGACAAAAATTATAGGCCCTTTAAAGTTTTCTATGTAAGTAAATACAATGCAAAAAATAAACAAAAAAGTTTACCCGTGAAAATCCACTCCATAGAATTCCATTTGTAAAAAAAATAAAATTAGCAATAATTTTGAAAAAAAAATTTCTATTGAAGAGACGGTAAAAACAAATTTCGTCTATTATTGAATCTGGGTATTCAAAATATTTTTTTAAATTTTATTAAGAGTGTGCTTTGAAAATAAAAACGAAGAAGTCAATCATGAACTGATAAAGGTTGAATTTTTTCACGGAGGTATAAAGAAGCGTTAGGGCTATAAAGTACATTGAACAGAAGTGATAGGGGGTGATGGTCTCTTCGTTGTCTGATTTTCAGCCATTTCAGTTGCTTTTAATAATCAGATATGTAGTCGTAATTCCGATGACCAAATATTCATACCTCTTTCGTGGTAGGTAAACTTGTTTATCACAAGGCAGAAATTCCTATAGTTACAAAGTGCATATTTAGTCCATGTCAAAACGTGGCCTTATTCTACAAAATTGATTAAATACTACCAGACTCTGCAATGTGGAAGGAATGACAAATGCCATCATTCCTTTCTCATCACTTTAACAAATAATTACAAAGTTTCGAACTTCGTTAACTAGGAAAGTTTCAAAGCGTCATAATATGTAATTTAAAATTATACCTATTGTTCTTATATCAAATGTCACGCCAACCAAGTTTGCAAAATTTATTCCAAGTTTCTGCTTTAATAGTTCGGTGCTGTGGTGGCAAATGGTTATAGATGCTGTTTTTGTCATTTTTCAACTTTGATGTAGCAAAAGGATAAAGCCATAATAATATTTTTATAAATTTAAGATACATGGAGTTATCTTTTATAATACGTTATTTAATTATATTTTTCGTAGGCAATGGCATAGGGAATTTTGGAGCTCTCCATTAATGGAATTATTAACGTAATCTCTCCATAATCTTTTTACTATGCACTGGGTATCGCAAATCCGTGTAACTTCTTGACTTTAGTTTCCCTGTGATTGCCTTTAGTACTTTCATCTCTAATAACTGTCAGCTTTGAAACGAATGGCTAGATGCACAGGTAATGTAGATAAATTCCGCTTTATTCTTCTTCTTCTCGGTTAAGATCGATAAATCTGGTATCAGCTAAAAGCTAACTCCTGAGACATTGAGTTTCAGCTGTTCTTCCCTCTTCTTGGTGGTCTTCCGGGCAGACGGGAAACGGCCAGGATTTCATAGGCAATAGTATAGGAGATTTCGGAGCTGTCCATTAATGGAATTATTGACGTAATCTCTTCATAATCTCTTTTGGGTTTCCCTGCTATTACCTTAATTAATATCACTTCTGAGGTTCTGAGCAGTTATTTGGTTTTTCTATTTAGTTTTTCTGCTTGGTTTTTCGTATTTTTTATTTTTTCTCTACCTATTCTCGCCTCTGTTGTATACCCCATGATTTGGTCTGACACACGTTTTGTATATCCGAATTATGTTTCCAATAATCATATGTTTATTGTACTATACGATATTTCTTAGGCATCCAGATGTTTACTAGTTATCTCAGTTGAGATGGATATGTTCTCATCATCACTATGGCAGCATCATCTGCATGGCATGTAATGTTAATGACCTTATCTCCCTTAGTTGATTCACTCATTTTTTGTTATTATTAAAAGCGTTTTTCTTTTAATATATCTATTCTGCTTGTGAAAGAAAATGTTTTAGGCGTATTTATTGTTGTGCTATATTTGGTTATAAAGGTGTTTAGCTTGCTTTGTTTCTTTGTTGTTCTCAATGTCTGTTATTTTCTAAATGTTAATATTATTAATGTCCCGAATTCAGTTGTTGTAACTCCTGGGAATGTAATTCAACGTATTATACTAGTAAAATACTTTGTGTTATATGATTTATAAATAAAATAAAAATAAAATAAAATAAATACCCTGCCCAACCGATTTTGAAACTTTCTTTTTGCTCTCCTGTAAAATAGTGTCTGTGACAGATATAACATTTTTCCATTACAGTACCGAGCTCACAGAAGTAGTATTTTTCTATCAAATAACAAGCTGGGCCTCGATTATGATGGGAAAATAAATACGTCATACCTTTACCTGAACGGTATAAAGGAAGATAAATTCCCTCTAGCGATAATAAAGATATACTACCAACCCCCACCTTCAAGTTTTAGGTAGGTAAATCGATATGAATCAATGGGAAGCGTACGTCACGGTACACATATCTACATATAGGAACCGGCTTTGTAGTCGATCGGTACAGATCGGTAGATACATACAGACGATCGTTAAGCTTGCCGTCTAGGTGATTTCCAAAAGTCATGCAAAATTCATGTTCAAGCGAGCATTTTTTGCTTGAATTGGGATTCATTGGAGATTATGATCGCTTTGAAGTGAGCACTTTCTATTAAAGAAGCCTATTTAAAATATAAATGAGAACTATTTTAAATGTTAATGACGTAAGGAACGCGGACTAATTGTTTGCGGTCATTCCATTGGCTTGTTTCGATCATATGATGTCGATATGACAAGTAGGTAGAACATACCGAGGTAAGATACAGATAGTACAGAAGTTAAGTACACCGTCTCGATATATACAGATGAAGATAGCGTTTATAATCAAGGCACTGAACTCGGTCACGTTTTGCTGAGACTTTGTCTGATATGAATTATTAGGGGAGTAAATAAAATAAAAATTGTCTGGCAACTGTACATCAACCGAGAAAACACATTGTTTTCTTTAATTTATTTATTTCTGTTGCTGTGACTATGTTGTAAAATATAAGGAATGAAAATTTAAACTTTGGGTAAAATTGATAAAATGACAGCAATGTACAGAACTGCCATTAAGTACTTGTTAACTGTGACCATTTATAAGTCAATGTAAAACGCATAGAAAGTTCCGTTTCCGATGGAGCTTCCGAATAAAAAGTACTTAAACACTCGTATGTTAAAATGCAATGGTTTGTAAAAAAATTGAGTTAATCCATCGATTATTTTCCAAGATTTGCGGGAACAAATTTCCCTAACCTACAAGGGCGGATTGAAAATGAAGCTACCTTAGTAAGAAAAAAACTTCAAAAACCATTTATTTCTCGACATAGTCTCCTTTTACTTCGACGCACTTAGTAAGACGATATTCCAACTTTTTTATACCATCTGAATAATACGATTTCGGGAACCTCTCAAAATACGCGTTAGTTTCGGTAATCACTTCTTCGTTTGAGCCGAATCTTTTTCCTGCGAGCCATTTTTTCAAGTTTGGAAACAGGAAAAAGTCACTACGAGCTAAATCTGGACTATTTGGTGTATGATCAACCCACCTATTTCAAACATCATAAACTTTTCTGCTCACACAAATTTAAAACTTACATTTAATCATGAAATTCACAACTATAATACACGACATGCAAAAAATCTTCACATTTCTAAATTTTGTTCCACGAAGTTCGGCAAAAGGTCTCTGGAATACATTGGTCGTATACAATTTAATAAACTGCCTGATGACCTTAAAAATGAAATGTCGAGTGGTAAATCTCAAAGACCAGAAATGAAGACCTATTTCTTGAATCTTTTTGAAAGTGATAGTTTTTAGCTCAGTTTCTGTGAATAGTCTATATATTGTGTTTTAGGTTTAAATGTTTTTATTTTCTTTTTTAATATTAATTTCACAGAATGTTTAAATGTTTTTCTTTTCTTTTTTAATATTAAGTTCACAGATTGTTTGAATGTTTTTATTTTCTTCTTTAATATTAAGTTCACAGATTGTTTAAATGTTTTCTTTCCTTTTTTAATATTAAGTTCATAGATTGTTAAAATTTGTTTGAATTTTTATTGTTTAAATGTATACTATGTATTGTTACAAGAAATGTACTATTTTTTTTTATGTACCGTCCCAAATGAGTTTTCTCGTACAACTCCTGGGAATATAATATCATGATATTCATGTCTTATATGTTTTATTAATAAATAAATAAAATTCGAAGTGTATTTCGCGTAATTTTAGCATCGTATCTAATGCTATATGAATCGGTGCGTTGTTTTGAAGAAAGAGCACTTTTTTCTTCTTTAAATGTGGTCGTTTTTCCTTGATTGCATCATTCAATTGATCCAATAATGCGCTAGAATACTTTCCTGTGATTTTAGATCCTTTTTTAAGATAATCAATAAGCAATATTCCGAGCGCATCCCAAAATACAGTGGCCATAACCTTGCCAGCCGATTTCACTGCCTTTGCCTTCTTCGGAACACTTCCACCAGCTTCCACCCATTGTTTTGATTGATTTTTGGTTTCAAATGTACAGTGGTGTATCAACGTTTTATCAACAGTTATTAATCGATGCCAAAAATTAACAGGATTACGCTTTATCATGTCCAAACACTGCTGTGAAGTGGTTTCTCAAACTCGTTTTTGTTCGGCACTGAGCGAACGCGGCACCCATCCTGCCGATAGCTTTTTCATATGCAAATATTCATGCAAAATGTTAAACACACGCTTATATAAGATGTTTACCATTTCAACGATCTTACGCAATTTCATTCGGCGATCATTCATAACTATATAGAGGATTTTCTTGATATTTTCTTCAGTAACCACCTCTTATGACCTCCCTGTTGATGGTATTGTTGCAGTGCTTATTCGGCCGCGTTTAAATTCAGCAATCCAATATTTTCCCATGTAATCTAACGGAGCAGACTCACCGTAATGTTTATCGAGCTTTTTTTTGTCTCTTTTGCCGTTTTTCTTTTCAAATAAAAGTGTTTAATCACTGCACAAAATTCGCTTTTTTTAATTTTTCCAGATACACAAAAGTTGTTTACTTCAAACGACTACAACAGATAAACCAATCGATGAATTTGGGTGACATTTTAACAACTGCCGTTTGACAGATTGCAATTTGGAAAAAATAAATCTTTTTTGTGTTTGTGCTGCCATCTAGCGCTAGGTAGCTTCATTATCAATCCACCCTCGTAAATTTTGATATCCATAGATATTGTTTTTTTTTTGTATTTCGCAATTGTTTGTAGGCAAACTGGATCCCATCTGTTAAAGAGACCAATATTGAGAAAATTTTTTGTTTTTATAATCTCAATAGTTAACTTCATTAATAAATTAATATGATTAAGGCGATACGCGGTCTGATTTTTCTTGATACAAACGTATTCCGGTATTTTTTCCCAGGATTAAGGCACTAGATCGATGATTTCTTTACACATATAGACCATTGGCGTGTCTCTATCTCTGTTCCCTTCCAAAATTATTTTCCCTCTCTGTTTTAACAAATTTAAATCGTAATAACTTCCTGGGAAGAAACTTCACCCAACATTTGGACGTGCTCAAAACTTTTTTTAAAATAATTTAAATCATTTATAATCTGACGTACGAGACATTTTTTTTAGCTTCTAAAAATATTAAAAACATACACTTTTATACGCAATGCTCTAGTTTCTGAATTAGGTTGCGTGATTTGATACTTTAAGGATAAAATAAAAATGATTAACCGCTTTGTAAGTAATTATGAACGTAATCTTATCAACATATCACCCATTTAATCTAACACCAGAAAGTTTAATAATTACGTGATTATACTTATGTTAACACAAGGATTAATATCAAAAATGGTTAAGTTGAACTAATTAACTCTGATTTACTGCCGTAAAATTAGGTGCTACATTTAATTTAAGTGTATTAAATTAATTAAAATTAATTAAATCCCCTGACTCTGTCAAACCAAGTCATCAAAGGGGTCGAGAGTTTCAAATACCTGGGAGTATGCATATGTTATGGAAAATGGCAGCTTTCGAAAAGAACTGGGAATGCGGCTAGGAATAGCAGGCGCCACATTCAATAGTATGAAGGCTGTCTGGAGATCGGATATTTACTCAGTGAAAACTAAATGACGCCTATACAGGGTGTTCATTAAACCTTGTCACATCCGAAACCACGATGATCAGTATGAGCAAGAAAACATATTGGCACATTCAAATATTTTTTTAGAATGAATTAGATTTTAAAAGTAAAATATCAAAAAAATCAAATGGTTGTTTACTTCTGCAGGGGTGAAACGAGGAGGGGGAAGAGGGGAGTCTGATACTGCGCCGCGCTCCCCTCACTTCTTCCCTGCAGAAGTAAGCAACCATTGGTTTTTTTTAATATATATATTTTTTTATTTCTTTGTTCTAAATATTTTTTTTTATATGCTAATATGGCTTCTTGGCCATACTGATCATCGTGGTTTCGGATGTGACAGGGTTTAAAGAACACCCTGTATAACGCCTGCATAACACCTGTTCTCTTCCACTGCTGACTGTTCGTCGGCAGTTCATGTCAGAACTACGGGACGCGAACCTGACTTGGAAGGATGCACAGGAGCTGGCAGCCGACAGAGATGCTTGGAGGATCTTTGTGGACACCATATGCTCCAACTAGGGAGCGGACATGTAATAATATTTTTAAAAATTTTCAAAAATTCTACCTACCCAAAACTGTTAGCAAACATTTTTCTTACATACGATGGTCGTTTGAAGGAAAGCTAGCCTTCGATAGGTGGCGTTACGGGACAATAAACGCCATATTGGTTTTGACATCTGCCATGCAACATATGCCGTCTGTCGAAATTTGAAGCAAAAAGAGCAATTAGTTTGCTTACAATATTTTAGTTAATCTAAATGTTTGTAGACAAAAGACCGGATTTCACCCCCTCGGGAGTTAAGATGAACAAATTACAACAGGGATGGAGAATAGGTTAAGAAAGGGAATATGGAAGTCTAGGTATTTACAGGGCTTATGACCTGTCATCGGCTGATTTAAGTGGCCACTTTACACACTGTGTAACATTCACCATTTTGCCTATAATTGAACATCCATTTTTTTTTAATTCGTCCATCTGTTGATTTTAGTGAAGTTAAAGAGCTAAAACGTTTATTGTTATGAAGAGCTACATCTGACTGAATTATTTTACATACTAGGCAACGCCTGAAAACAATTTTTCCATTTTTAAACTTCTTTTGGGTTAAAATTGTTTTCAAGCGTTGCTTAGTGTGTGAAATAATTCAGTCAGATGAATCTCTAAACAACGGTAAAGATTTCAGCTCTTTAACATAACTAAAATCAACGAATATAAGAATTGAAGAAATATGGATGTTCAAACATAGGCAGAATGGTGAATGTTACACCGTGTGTAAAGTGTGTTTTATCAACGCACCTACACACACGCATTCTCCCACATTCATTCACACACAGTAATATACACACACATAAATACAAACGTTGGCGTCGCACACATACAATTTTGTATTTTTTTTTATTATTATTAATTTTTCACGCCCATACGGCTTTTACAAACATGAAAATTATATAAAATATGAGTATATAAACAACATTAAATTTAAAAAATACAATATAAAGCAACAAAAGAAAGAACAGTGTTTAGAAGGAGAGTTGGTATAAAAAAAACAAGATGAGTATATAAACATTTTTTTTTTTTTAAATATATAAAGAAATGAAAGATAGGAACAGCGTTAAGAAGTATAGTTGGTATAAAAAAAATAATTAAAAGATGAGTGTATTAACAACATAAATTTAAAAATATATAATATAAAGTAATAAAATATAGAACTGTGTTTAGAAGTTTAGTTGATTTTTAAAAAATTAAAAAATTATTTATAATTAATTTTTTTTATAAGCTAAAGAAATGCAGTATAAGTTTGAAAGCAGCTAGGTACATAATGTTATAAAATACAATATGAACAGAATATTAAATTTTATTTAATATAGAACATTTACATTGATTTTTAAAATTTACATGACTCACGTTAAAGACATCGATGTTAGCATATCGGTTCGCGAGTACATGCATCCGCATTACTGGTGAATTCGCGCTGTAATTGGTCGATGATAGACCGCAATAGAACAAAGTATTACATCGGGTAACTCGACCAGGCACTCGCACATTAATCAAATTGATAAGTTCACAACAATCGAACATTAATATTATTATTTTAAACAGAAAAAAGCAAGTCATTTAATTTTCATCTGTTTTCTAATGTTCGGATGTTTAAGTAATCATTTAAGTATGTGTAATTTATGTATTCAATCGGTATACTTAATTTAAAATTGTTAAAACGCAAAAAATTATGCTGAAATCTTCGATGTCTTTAACATGAACCCTTTAATACGGTATAATAAGAATAACAGATGAATTTTTTTAATTGGCTCTAGTATGGTTAGTATATTTTTACTTATTTTTAATGTTATTGCTGTAAATAATCTTAATCTTAAAAAATTCGTCAATCTGTACTCTTCGACATTCCTAACTCAATGACTAATCATTAAAAAAATAGCACTGTACGAAGAATACAGATTACCTATAATGACAGTTTTAGTGACATCGACATACTACATTGTAAATACCATATTTTTATCAGATCTGTTAAAGACATTTTAAATTTATGATTTTTAATTTTATCTTTCAATTTTAACGTTTTAGTTTTAATTCTTAATTTTAACTTTTAATTTGACCTTTTACCTTAATTTTAATTTAAACTTTCCATTTTAATTTTAACTTTAACTTTTGATTTTAATTTTAACTTTTGATTTCAACTCTTAATTTATACTTACTTACATCTACTACCTGTATCTAATAATTTATTGTTGGTTGTGATTTTTTACAAATAAATTTAAATGTTCATGGAAGCAGAGAGAGAGGGAGGAAAATGGAGTAGCTATACAATGTCTCCTCATTTTTATGTACTTTTAATGTAATATTTTTATTTTATAATTCAATTATTTTCCCCTCTCCTCCTGCATTCATAATAAATTAGTGTGAAATCTGTAATTGGTCTTACTTTTTTTTATTGTTCTTTTGTACCTTGTTTAATATAAAGACTGTATGATTTCATTAATTAATAAATAAATAAAATCCCCAATAAATAAAAAAATATTTAAAAATATATTAATTAAAATTTATTCAGTATTTTTCTTTCACGTCATCGGATATCATAAGTTTTGATTAAGAAAGATGATACATCCCTCGAGAAAAAAGATTCGTCTGTCTAGTTGACGTAACATAGCATGTCAGGGTATAATTAGTTTCCTCGATACTTTACCTAACTTGGAATAGTTCTACGTAGATACAATACATACATATAAAATGAAATCCCACACGCATGTCAACAAACAGCAAAGCGTACAGTCCTCGTGAAAAACACAAAAACTCCAACTTCACAGAAAAAACCTTTCCAATTATTACAATATTGGTCTTGGATATTTGCAGCGAACTGTATAGAATTTTAATTCTATCACTACCCTCAAAGTGCTATTTACTGCCTTAGTTAGAAGTAATTTAGAATTCAATTCAACAATTTGGTCGCCCTATTACAATGTTCATATTTTAAAGTTAGAAAGAGTACAACGTAAATTCCTTAGATTCATCAATTACAATCTTAATATACCCACTGAAAATATTGATTACGATGATTTATTATGTACACTAAATTTGTCAACTCTTTGTAAGAGAAGAATTATAAATGATTTATTAAATTTATATAAAATAGCAAATGGCGTATTGGACGTCCCGGAATTGACTAGTGTTATCAGCTTAAAAGTACTAGTTCGAAATACTCGGCAGTAAACGTTATTTTTTAATCCCCTGGGCTGGTATTCCGAACGCGTTTACAGCGCGCTATAATGCGTATTTAGTACGTAAAAACACGCTATACCGCGCTATAATTTCGTCTGGAATACTAGCCCTGGAAGTCATAATTATTATTACTATTCACCAATATCTAGACTACACCGGCTAGGTGACGAGTATGGTGAAGTTGATATATTTCGTCTGTCTTTATATAAATATAGGTTAAGTATTCAAAAGGTTATAAATTAATTTGTAAAAAATTTCTTAATATTTTTCTTTATTTATTATTTTTTTCTTCTCATATATCTCTATAATAATGTAAAAACTTATGTATATGTATGTGCATGTATGTGCATGTATGTGTTTGTATATATATATGTACATGCATGTATGTATATGTGTGTGTGTATGTATGCATATGTATGTATGTGTGTATGTTTTCATATGTAAATTTATCAAATATTTTTCCATGTACCTATGTTGGTACATTTCCTTATTTTTACTTATTATTGTATCTTTTAGTTTTTCTTATGTTATCTTTAATTTGAACTAAATTTACCTACTTATGTTTCTCTGCTGCACTTGAATGTAATTTCCAATATATGTAAAAGCCCGTAGGGCGTGTAAATTAATAAATAAATAAATAAAATAAATATTTGAGTTTGTCCAAATGTTCGTAGACAAAAGACTGGATTTCACTCCCTCTGTCATAATGACAGGTCTGTAATTTGTGTTTTAAATTTTGTATAAAATCGTAAGATTCAAAAAGTCCATGTGCTTGTAATTTTCTCGAACGGGACGGTTTGGGTAGGTAGGAAGAAATTGCCTTAAGGCAATATGCCCGCCCTTATATGTATGTAAATTGTATACGTATATAAACTGTTTAAAAAAATAATCGCGACCTCTTGCATGATAGGCAAACGCGCTGACTACTACACTACGAAGCGGACAAGTATGTAAAGTTGCCACTTAAACCAGCCAATGACAAGTCTCAAACGCTGTGAATACCTTGACTTCCATATTCCCTTATTTGAGGTATTCTCCATCCCTGTTGTAATTTATTAATCTTAATGACTCCCGAGGGGGGTTAAATCCAGTGTTTTGTCTACGAACATTTGGACAAACTCAAATATTATAATGAAACCAACTGGTCCAGAAAGAATTTTAAAAATTTAAAAGTTGTTTTCAGAAATTCAGTCAGATCAATCTCTTCACAACAATATAGGTTTCAGCTGTTTTACTTTTCTTAAATCAAAAAAAGGAAAAATGTAGGCAATGTGGATGTTTAAACATAGGCAAAATGGTGAATGTTACACAGAAAGTAAAGTGGCCACTTAAACCAGCCAATGACAGGTCATAAGCCCTTGACTTCCATATTCCCTTATTGAAGGTATTCTTCATCCCTGTTGTAATTAGTAATTTGTTAATCTTTCCAATTATGTCAAATTAAACACAGATGATGCTTTAAAAAACGAAAATTGGAATAATGTTCTTTAAATGAGCGTTGTTGCGATTACACATACTGACTGATGATTGTAAAGATGATCAGGACATTGAGAGACAGAGAAGAGCCATCAATGTCAGGGCCTCTATGCTAGGCGAGACGCTTCTTTCAGTGCAGTAACGAAGTGAAGAAAATCATATTTACTTCGTATTTGACGTCCATGTATACAACGGAACTATGGAACAATTATACGCAAGCAGCGTGGAATAAATTAAGGGTCACGTATAATAATTCGTACAGGCAATTATTCGGACTGCCTAGGTATTGCAGTGCCTCTAAAATATACAGCTGGACGGGTAAACACCTTCGCTGCCCTACTTCGCCAAAGAGCCTGGAGCCTATGGAAACGCCTGAAAAGCTCTAATAACGAGCTTTTTCAAGCCACTGCAGGGTGAATCCATTCACCGTTGTTGGAGCGATGGTGGGATGTGCTAAGGCCACCATAAGCGCTGCAAATATAAAATTTAGTTTTATATTTATGTATATATTTATGTTTATATATATGTTTATATTTATGGTTATATTTATATTTATGTGTATATGGTAGAATTGGCTCTGCACTATGTAGCCATTTTACTGGAATAATAGAAAAAAAATTACCATGCTAAACGCATAGTACAGTAAAAAGACTATCTGTCTATGCCAGTTATTTTTATTTATTTAAATGTACAATACAGCACTACTGTGAATTACAATGTACAGGTAAACTTCGCTTTGCGCCTGTTTGATTTACGCCAATTTACAACTACGCCAGTTGGTGCCAGCGTGGGATTCCCCGGTTCGGCCAGCACCAAAGGACAGTAGGCACCGCGATTCTAATAGCAGACACACTTTTACACGTTGTTTTATTCTATTACCGTGTACGCGAGAAGCCTATTATGTAGGTGAAATTGTTTACAAGTTATTTTTTGTTCTGTTTGGAGTTGAAAGGAACGAGTTTCTCCACGGTATGCATGGCTACAACAGTTTAGAGACGAGAAGGAATGTGTATTTGACTACACATGTTTATCGATTGTTACGCGGTATAATCGATAATTCTGAGATTGTGATGAGCATTGGTTTGTATGTTCTCGATAATCACCTAAAACAGCGTCAGCATAGATTGTTTCATATTCCGATATTCAAGACTAACCTTTTTATGGTTATGCCTGTTTGAAGGGTTAACGCTATGCTGAACAACATCGCTCCGGATGTTGATCCGTCCCATGTATCCGAAGGGGTTTTCTGGAGCAGGATTCTCGTACTACTTTGACATGAGTCTCTTTCGTGTATTTTTTTTCTTTTTTATAATATGTACGTATTGAATATATGTTTGTTATGTATATGTTATATTTAAAATAAATACGCAGTACGCGGGTATTTTCGAAAACCCTGGCAGTACGCAGAACAAATTCTAACATCTTGAATGCATTACCACTGATTGTCTCTATGTGTTCATGAAATGTCAGAGTGCTCACAAACCTAACGCCCAGATCCTCAACATTCGATGTTCGTATCAGATTCTGGTCATTCATTTTATAGCGAAAAAAAAGAGTTTTTTGGGCCCTAGTGAAGGACGTGACCGAACACTTGGAAACATTAAACCTAAGTTTGTTTCGCCTTCCCCATTCAGATATATTAGATATATCCGCTTGGAGAAGACGAAAATTGTCAGAAGTTGTCACCTTGAAGAATAGTTTTAAGTCATCCGCAAACAACAGAAAACGCGAGTTCAAAATTACATTTTTCATATAATTAATGAAAATTGAGAACAACAATGGACCCAGGTTAGAGCCTTGCGAGACACCCGAGAAAGTATGTAAACACTCTGACGCGAATAGACCGTAGGAGACGTATTGGTTTCTGTTTCGGAGGTAGCTCGCCATCAATTTTAACATACCATCCGAGAAACCGATCTCATACAGCTTATTTTATAAGTTATTGGGTCCATGTGTAGTATTTAGTGAACATGATAAAAATAAAAAAGGAATCAATTCATTAGTTACGTAAACCTTTACAAAGAAGCTTGTTTGCTTTGAAACAGGTCGGTGAAAAATAAAAATTGGTGGTTAAAAACAAAGTTGTTTTATTTATTTTATCAATAATGTCTTTTGAGTGAACATAAAACTTCATCATTTTTTTGCTACGTTTTCCTCAAAGGCTCTTGACTATGCTCACAAATGAAGACGGCGTTATTACATGTAAAATAATATTTGTTTTTGTTTAATTGACTCCATTGATGAACGATATTTAATTACTTACGAGATTAACACGCCAATGGGAAATAGCAGTAATTACGCCGTATTCGTATGCAAATACATAATTCTAGGGCGAAGTTTGATGGCCATTTTATTTCTTTTAATGTACGCCAAAGAGGATTGAAAAAAATATGACATATTTACATATTGCGAAAGAGATGAATAACATTTAAGAGAAGGCAATATAGAAGGAAAGATTAACAAATTACAACAGGGATGAAGAATACCTTAAATAAGGTAATATAGAAGTCAAGACAGTTACAGGGCTTATGACCTGTCATTGGCTGGTTTAAGTGACCACTTACACACTGTGTGACATTCACTATTTTGCCTGTGTTTGAACATTCATATTTCTTCAATTCTTCCATTTGTTGATTTTAGTAAAGTTAAAGAGCTGAAAACCTTATTGTTGTGAAGAGATTCATCTGACTGAATTATTTCATATACTAGGCAACGCCTGAAAACAATTTTTCAGTTTTTAAACTTCTTCTTGGACCAGTTGGTTTCATTACAATATTTGAGTTTGGCGAAATGTTCGTAGACAAAATACTGAATTTCACCCCCTCGGGAGTCATTAAGATTAACAAATTACAACAGGGATGGAGAATACCTTAAATAAGGGAATATTGAAGTCAAGGCATCTACAGCGTTTGCGACTTGTCATTGGCTGGTTTAAGTGGCAACTTTACATTCTTGTCGGCTTCGTAGTGTAGTGGTCAGCGCGTTTGCCTACCATGCAAGAGGTCTCGATTATTTTTTTAAACAGTTTATATACGTATTCAATTGACATACATATAAGGGCGGACATATTGCCTTAAGGCAATTTCTTCCTACCTACCCAAACCGTTCAGTTTGAGAAAATTACAAGCACATGGACATTTTAAATCTTACGATTTTATACTAAATTTAAAACACTGATTAACAAATATATAAAAAAATAAAAATATACTATGAAAGAGAGGAGAGGGACGTGAACAACTTAAATATTTAGATGGTGACATTTAAATCTTGACTTAAATGTAAATAAAGAAGGGGCGTCTCTAACGTTAGTAGGTAGAATATTCCACAATCGAGCAGCTACTACTGTGAAAGAGGAAAAATTAAAGCGATGAACGGGTATTAAAAGGGTTCTCTCGTTACTAGTTGGAAGAGCTCTCTCAGATAAACAGGCGAAATGGGATTATTTAAAATATTATGAAGAAGTGATAGAATGTGAATGTTTCTTTTATGCCTGATACTGAGCCAGTGTAGTTGCGTGCGATATTCGGTTATGTGGTCGAATTTACTAAGGCCAAAGATATAACGTATGCAACGGGTTTGATTCCCGACATGGTTGAAATTGTATCAACGGGCTTTGTAAGCGCTAACAATTATTTATTATCTCTTACTATCATCAGGAATATTCCCTAAAAAATTGGAAAGTAGCTCATGTTATCCCAGTTCACAAATCAGATGTCCAAATGCTTGCAGACTGGCTGGATTTCCTCCCTAGGGAGTTATTCATATATAAATTCATTTCAACAGAGAGGGATGTATGGATGTTCAAACATGGGCAGAATGGTGAATGTTACACAGTGTGTAAAGTGGCCACATAAACCAGCCAATGACAGGTCATAAGCCCTTTAAATGCCTAGGCTTCGATATTACCTTCTTAAAGATGTTTTCGCTCTCTGTTAAAATGAATTTAAATAAAATAAAGTATTTATTGTATTTGCAAACAATTAGTAGGATTCAATATTAAATCTGGTAATGTATCCAAAATGAACGTAGTTATGCAGAGAGCAGCCAGCCAGTGAAACTGAGATAAAAGCACCTTTGTGAAAAGACTGAAAAATCAAATCTACACATCAGTTGGAATGTTTTTGACTTTTACTAATGATAAACAATCAATAAATTAGTTTTTTTTTTTATTACAAACAAGAATCTTACTATGTTATTTACCAGTTCAAATGGTTTTTACCGTTAATGGTTTTTTTTTAAATGGTAAGTACCGTAAGATTTTTTAGTGCAGTGGGTGTTTTCTGTAAATTGAGAAAAGCCGTTTTTGTGATCGGCACTATTTTCAGAAGGTGATTAATACAGTTTTTTTGTATGAAAGCGGTCTGGCTGTTTTAGACTCACGCACGGAAGGTTCCGGGTTCGATTCCCGGTGAGAACACAAAAATCAAAAATGTGATTTTTCTCAAGCCTGGGTGTTCTGTGACGTAATTCACCACTGTAATTGGGCCTCTTATCCTGTTGTGGTGCAAAAAATAAAACATAAATTAATTAATTTAAACAGAGACACAATATTTCAATATCATTGGTGTATAAATCTAGAAAAAAAAATATCTGTTAGGGCTCTACTTTGGTACAAATTAATTTGTCAGCATGCGTCGCACTCCGAGTATAAACACAGGTTGGTACATGATACATACATACAACACCAGGTTTACTAGTACGGAAGGGCTAGTTGTTCCTAGATATTACAATAAATATGGCAAAAGGACACTGCAATACAGTAAACCTAAAATATTTATCATGTTACCAAACAATATTAAAAATACTGAGTTAAATACAGGAGTGAGACGTTTTCTCAAATTATGGTTATTAGAAAAACGTTTTTTGTATTAGTGATAGTTTTTAGTTTTTCACAATGTAATATGTAATGTTTTTCAAGTAAAATTATTGTTAATGTAGGTTAAGTGAAAATAATCGATGTAATTTATAAGAACCTGCTGACGAGTTGTATGTATGCAACTCAGCAGGACTTGATTTTAGACTATTTTGTAAATCAACAATATTTTGAGTTTGTCCAAATTTTTGTAGACAATATTATTTTTTCAATTTCTATACTTCTTCATGGACCAGGTAATTTATCAACAATATTTTGAGTTTGTCCAAATTTTTGTAGACAAAAATTTGGTGGAAGTAGGTTATAGATTTTAATTGAAAATACTTAAAATCCTTTTATCCGAAAGTGGTATTAGTTTGTATTTGTTTAAGTTGTCTTTGTGCTGAGGATCTAGTGATTGTATGTGATGTATTGCAGGGGTTATGTCTTTCGTCGTATGTATGTCATCGATTAATGGATAATAATCCTTACATATGTTTGCAAGTTAACGGTTCGTACGATAAACGTCAGTTAAACCCATGTTTTCTTTGCTTCTTGTCGCTTATGTTTCACCTTCCAGATTTATATTTTGATCACTCACCAATCAAAACTCGTGAAGTCGTGGGCGGTGTCGTTTTGAAACATCGGTGGGGATTAAATATATATTTTTTTAGCTTGAAAAAAACCACTCAATTTCCTCATTCCTACAAGGTACACAAACTACTGTAGACAATTTCTCAAAGACAAGAAATCCGCAAGTTCCAGTGACATTTAATGGAAAACCCCTGAGAGTTTCCTTCCTCAACCTAAGAACTAACAACGTAAGTTTGAGCCCACCCTGTATGGGCGACCGGGGGTTTCCACGGCGGCGGCCTTTGTGCGGATCAATGCATTATTTATTTACAACACGCCATCACGAAAGTCATGTCTCGCGTAATTGGGGTAACCTACTTACAGCGCCAGGGGGCGAAGTCTTAGACTAGATTAAAATCGAAGAGACGAGAAATTAATTAATAATAGGGTCAAAGCTTTTTTAAAAACGGTCATTTTTTTATTTTAACCCATCCAAGAAACATAATAATGGCTTTACGGTCTCCTCAATACTCCAAATTAATTTTAAGAAATGAAAGGATCCAAAAATTTTATCGACAAAATGAGCATCACTGATACCAGTTTTCTTTACAAAATAGTCAATAACAACTTATATTCGTCGACTTCCTGAATTTATTTGAATTCGTATTCCTCAACGTGCAACTCAGCTGCAACAATTTATTCATGTTAATATATTGTAACGTATATATTTCACCCTGCCCCGTTTTTAAACACCGCGCAAATACTTACATTTCCGACATTACATTTTGTAGTGTCGGTAAACATCGGCCCGTAATCTGAAAACGAAAATGTTTGAAACCGCATCATTTGCTCAAAATATAACGAAGAAGGCAGATCGAAATCCTGTTTCGAAAAATACGTGATTTATTGCATATTGGGCCTTACTTATTATATTTCCTTTTACTAGGTTTACATTAAGAAATAACTATACCCGGTTCAACTATTTATTTATTTATATATACGCCCAATGGGCATTTTTATGGACACATTTATGCATGGAAAATCATTATAAAAAAGGTAGAAAGACTCAATCATTGAATTTGATTCAATGATCGTTTGAAAGAAGACAACTTGTTATCAAAGAAATCAAGACTGGTATGTTTGTTGGCAATCCTAATAATTCTGGGCATAGGGAAATGAAAACCATAGTTAGTTCTATGGGTATCGGTATGAAAGAGTAAGTTTTATCTGAGGTTTCTAGTTGGGATATTTAATTTTATTGAGCTCAGTAGTTCAGGCGCATCAAAGAGTGAGTTTTAGTTTAGAGTGAGTGAATTTTAAATAGGACTATAAGGTCGGATTTATTTCGACTGCCTTGAGAGAATATATATTCAAGGTAGTTTAAAATAATAATTAACGAAAAAAAAAATCTTTTAAAAATATTTTCTTCCTAGAATAACAACTCACAGGTTATTTAATGCTTAATTTTTTTGAACAGTAAACACTGATATGTGCGCGTGCGCAGTAACTTTTAAAACAACAGCAAATAAACGTCAAAGTCAAATCGAGACTACTGTCAGTGTAATGGAGATCTTCGAGAAAACCGTTAGAAAAAAAAATCAAAATTGGAAAGAAGAGGAGAAGGTAAAAACGAATTCTTTAGTTTATTCTGTTTCTTTTTTTATCGCAATTAATTAAAACACAGACAAATATATAAAATTTCAGATATTATTAAAAATCACTTGAAATGCATTGAAAAAGTCGTAGGATTTCGAAATTGTTAAAAATTGAAAAAAAAAACTGATAAACTATCCATTTTGATTACCGAAAAATATGACTTTTGACAGATCGCGATCTTATTCCAGCGTCAAACCACATAATGTCCAGATTTAAACCGAGTTTAACTCTATGCGAGGTTTATAAGTAATACTTTTCGCTATATCATCATTATTCTACCACTATGCTCAAGCTTAACTTTGACAAATTCGACCACATACCCTAGTATCAAACGCAACTACACTGGCTCAGTATCAGGCATAGAAGAAACATTCACATTCTATCACTTCTTCACAATATTTTAAATAATCCAACTTCATCTGTTTATCTAAGAGAGCTCATCCAACCTCTTTCACCCCACGGACTATCTCTTCGTTCTAGTAACGAGAAAACCCTTTTAATACCCTGTCATCGCTCTAATTTTCTTGCCTCCTCTTTCACAGTAGTAGCCGCTCGATTGTGGAATAATCTACCCACTATTTAGTAGTTTGAGTATTTTGGAGCCATTTCATGAAGGGATTTGAATACTGTTCAGCAAAACTTGTATTTTATTCCCTCTGGGCTTTTTAACCAGTGCAAATCTCGAAGATGTTGTGAGATGTGAGAATATTTTTTTACTATGAGTACGTTACAATATCAATCAAAAATAATAATGAAGTAATAACTTATATTTACACATAATTTATTAAATTTAAAATACTTGGTACACTTCCACTTATTTATTTGACCAATTAGCGCTTTTACCCTCTAATGGGCATCTTCAGACTGCGTACAAAATACAAAAAAATATTAAAAAATGTATATAATAATTTAATGTATCTTTCTTCAAGTGGAGTGATGCGGATGACTTTGCTCTTGTATGCTTTTTTGGCTTTGTATTAATATTAATAGTTTATGTTTAAATCCATACAGTGTTATTCATTATATTTATTTATTATGTACTAGAACGTAATATAAAATTAATGTAAATAAATGCCTCGACACGGGTTATGCTCAGTGAGGTGTTTATATAGAAAAGAAAAAATTTAAAGTTTTATGTGAAATAAATAAATAAAACACTAAAAAATAACATCTTTCCATTTTTTATTATATGCATTCTCGTCGAATGTAATCCTCGTGATGAATTAAAAAAATATTTACGCTCCTGACTTTTTTTCTTGAAGATTTTAATAGCAGTAAATATGCTCGAGAAAAATATCTACATTTCGCTGAAAACCGCACGTAAATCCGTCCAGTAGTAGTAATTCAATCCATCGAGGACACACATACGAACATTGCTTTTTATACAGGTGTTATTTGAACCCTGTCACATCCGAAGCCACGATGATCAGTATGGGCAAGAAGACATATAAGCATGTTAAAAAAAATATTTGTAACAATTTTTTTTTTTTTTTTAATATTTGAAAAACAAATGGTTGCTTTAATTTTTATTTTTTTTAAATTTTATTCGTTCTAAAAATTTATTTCAATGAGCCAATATGTCTTCTTGCTCATACTGATCATCGTGGCTTCGGATGTGACAGAGTTAAATGAACATCCTTGTACATAATAAGCAAGGCAAAAAATAAGCAAGTCATGTTTTAAAAAAATATATATTTATATTTTTGTATTATTTCAAAAGTAAAATTTTCGTGTGTGAATGTTAAAGTACGTAATGTAATGCAGTTTTAAAAAATGACACAATTTGTATCAATAATCTTAATTCCGTTTTATTTTATAACCTTTCTGTATCCTACGCTGGCATATTTCTATAACATGCGAGCACATTTCCGCCGCGCCTGCAAATAATTCATATTTATTCACCCATTTGCGACAACCCTGACTTTGAAATGTGTCACTCATAGGCCCATTTCACATGTGCAGCGCGTATCCATGCGACATCGCATAGTCAGTAGAATTGTATTTGTGTGTGTGAGAAGGGGATGGGGACTGCGGAACTATTTCATTCCTAAAGTATCGATTCGAATATTCGAATATCGATTCGAAGTTACGGGATCATGTATATATATAAATATACATACAAATTTCATTTGTATGTGTATATATATAAATATACATACAAATTTCATTTGTATTTTCCAAATTATATACCTAACTTCTTTAAAATTTCATAACCTTGATTCATTGAAAGACAGAAAAGATATCTTCAATCAGATCCTGCTTTACAAAACTGTAAATAATAAATTTGATTCCCCAGAACTAATTAATCTACTTGCATACCATGTCCCCTCTAGACGCACTAGACTGATATTTTCTATCTTCCTAACATTAATTCTGAAGATGTTTTTTAAATTAACTTAAACTTACTGTTTTTTTTTTTAAAGTTGCTTTTCATCGGTTTTTTGAATCCCTTGAAATATGTAGGTACGTAAATATATTTTACCTTTAAAAAAAATGGTTTGTGCACTTGATCATGTTTTTTTATTCTTTTTTATTTTAACTCTTACTTTTTAATTACTTTAAGTAAGTTTTTTTATTAATGTTAATATTATTTCCATTTATGTAAATACTAACTAGAAACTTTTAACATAACTTTTTTACTTCGATTTTAATTATTTAATTACTTTCATTTATGTTTTTTTTCCCTTACAATATTGTACTTAAAAAATTCAAATAGTTAATTGATAAACTTAGCATGTAATATAATATGTAAACTTCACCGGTCCATTAGAGTTAACTCTAAATTTATGTACTATAAAACCACATTATTAACACATTATGGAATTTATACAATGGTTTCAATATGTCGGTACAAATATATACATTTATATATAATGTGTACAATTACATTATGAGGATAACTTTTACTGTACAATAATAATATTTATGCTAAGTACCTACTTGTTACAATGTATCAGTATTATTGTACATGTTAGGGAGGGGGACTAAATATATTGTGTGAGGGTGTGTATTTACTAAATATATTGTGTATTCATGTATGGGTGTGCATATATGTGACAATGTGTAGTGAATATAAGTTGACTTATTGAACAATGATTTTCAAAAAATAATTGTTTTTTTCAAACCTTTATGAGGAAAGCTATCAACCACCTTATCAATCGATTTAAAATTGTTAAGAATGCTCTGGCCTAAAATCCAAATTCAAAAATATGTAAAAATTTCAACAAAGTAATAAAAAACAAAAATATAAATATAAATGTAAGTAATCATATACACACATACGATTACATCATTAAATTATTATTGAGAATAATATTCCGGCACCCTCCAACATACCCGTCAAAACAGCTGTTCCAATACATGAAGGTGCTGGATATGAGACAACTGTACCTAAAAGAAGCACTTTCACGCTTTTGGTCGAACAATGAGGAGAGGTCTCAGCAAAATGTCCGTACGAGGTTTTCCCAAAGCATGAATTATGACATACCCAAAACCCGTACGACTTTTGCTCTTTCTTTTGCTTTTGGAGGATCTTTGTGAACACCATATGCTCCAACTAGGTAGCGGACATAGAATGATGATGACTTTTGATAGGTTGACTATCAAACAATTAGTAAAAAGTTAGTACAAATACCGCTTTTTCGCTATTTCGATCAACTCTATTTGATGTTCTAACGTGTATCTTGAAAAGAATTGGTCCAAAGAAAAAAAAAAATGAACATTTTTAATAAATTTTATTTCCTTAGGCTTTCATATTTTTTATATTAAATCTATAGGGACGTAATTAAAGGCAAAAAAACTTTTTTTTTTTTTAATTGCGGCATGAGCGGTGGTCGTTCAAGGTCACACACGGTTTTACTAACCTTTGGGAGCCTGAGGGTGAAAAAATTCCGAGGGGGTACTACGAATACCCCAGCTAAAATGCTATAAATACGTCTTAAAAAAATATTTAAAAAATGTCTTTATAATTGTCATGGTATTGTTTATAAAACTGGTTCATACTATTTCCAGTTTTCTGCGAAATTCATACATTTTTTCATAAAATACTGCTGCGATAATATTTTATATGGCAGCGCGCTCCTCCCGCTGCCACGTTTTGGATACCACTGATTGAAATTACGCCACTAGCTAGCGGGGCGGTACGGCGGGCGGTCGGGAGAGGGATGAGCGAGTTCGTAAACCATATACAGCGTGTTTGTTAATTTATTTGAATTAATTTTAAAAACTAATAATATTTTACAAAATAATATAGAAAAAAAATCACACAGCTCAATCTTAATGTGTTTAAAATTGTTGGTATGTTTCCCAAATAAAATACAATAAAGTATAACACGGCACGAATTCCTTTTATCGGTTACATAGGTAGATATATTATACAATTTTACAGAATACGACGACTAAAAATAATACAAAATAGTAATTTCTATTACTCCACAGTAACTCCATGGCAAAAAAACTTTGAAAAATCACTAAATCAATTTTTAAAAAATTAAGTACAATAAAAAAAAACTCGAGACCTTAAAAAATCTAAAATACGAAATTAAAAAACTTGAAAATCAAATAATCAAGAAATAAAAACTCAAAAATCGAACAACGCCGTGTCAAAATTTATATAATATGCAAAATTAAAATAAAAAAAGTTAATTTGGACGTAGGACTAATTATGTTATGGGAACGTGTTGTTGAAGTAGAAGGTAGAATATTGCTCCATTGGTAACCCGATTTAGAAGCGAAGACGTTTTCTCCGTCATTTTGGCTGTTTTCTTCTAAATTAACACTATCCTGGTCGAAATAATCAGATTCATCGTAATCTTCGATTACAAAGTCATCTGTTTCAGAAACATCATCTGAAGATTCTAACTCTAAATCACTGTCATCACTGGAAGACACTTCAATATCCGTATCGTTTAGAAGCTGCTCAATAACATCATCCGTCAATTTTTTTCTACTCATTTTGAGATTGGTGAAGTAAAAAAAGGTTTTATAAATTTTAAAAAAATCACTTATTATTCAAAAAACACCTTTGTATGCAAAATCCAATGCGCAATATACAGATAGCTAAATATAAAAATTATGTTTATTTGAAATTATTAGTCATAATAATACTTTTTTCTAAACACCCTTAGCATGCAAAATCTTACTCGCGTAAACTGGAAATTGACCGAAGTATCAAAGATCACTAAACTGTGGAGCAAATAGCAAATGAATTGTGATGCATGCTGTTTGCGCGGGGGGGAAACAAAGACAAATGTGAATTATTATTAAAAGAGTTCCGCGGAAAAATATTTTAATATCTTCGATACATTTGTAACATAATGGAGTAGAGTTATGCATAAAATGAAATCAATATGATGATTAACAAAAAAGGTATTGAACAAATATGCTACCTGGGGGACCCCAGATACCCCCCTTAGGCACGGGAGGGCTAAGGGCATTATGTCCACCGATCCTGTTAAGTTTCAAAATATGATCACTTTTTTTGTCAAAAAAATTAAAAAAGTACACACCGAATGACCTTGAACGTCCCATACTTATAATAAATCTTGAAAACCACCCGATGGATCTAAACCTGGTTTTCACTGTCATGTAACGTGTCCTAAAACAAAGCTACTTGTATTTGTTGCATCTTCGAAAAATAAAAATTAGTACGTCATATTCATTTCTTATCGAAAATTACCGTAAAATACCGCGGAGATTTTACCGCCGTGCATCTCGAATTTATTGCGATACAAGTAAATATCGTTTTTGCTACCATTTATGCTTGCAATATACACATGTATGTTCATAAGGATGAATGACAATATCCGACTAAGACCCTCCATATAATCTTTCAAACTCACAGTGAAAGGGGCAGTGAACGTAATAAAGTTAAATTGAATTGAAATAATATACGAAATTAGAAATTTCAAAAGATCTACTCATTTATTGACCAAAATATTGTTTTTTTGAATGATTAAAACCGATAGGAAGACCCACAGTCTTTAAAACGGTTTCGGGTATGTGGAGGAATGTACTCCTGCTCCGGGGAATTACGCTTTCGGGAATTTTCCCGCGGTACATCATTACTTGCACCTCCAGTACCTTATGCACCATTGGGTGCGAATAAGAGTTTGATGGTGATGAACATAATGTCATTGTATTATTTTAGATGTTTGTAAATCTAATATTGTGGATCATCGTAATATATAATTTTTATTTGAGAATAAAAAATACTGTTTTGTAATCCACTGTATTTGCTTACACAACCGAATATATAATATATGTATTATGTATGTTTACTTGTTAAATAACCCTAAAGAGGGAAACATTTTGTAGCCGAAACTAGACAGTCAAATTGTACAAAAAAAAAATCTTTTTTTTTTTGTATAATTTGATTGTTTTAGTAATTTTGTTGATAGTTAATTTTCTGCTTACTAAAGTTGAAGGTGTAAACAAGGACTTATACACTCGCATACGTTAATGTTTATTGTATGCAATTATTACTTTATTATGTCTATATAATGATTTAAATCATATATACATTCAAATTAACAATGCACTGGCCTATGCACCATTAGGTTCTGATAGGGGTTTGGTGATAATGTATTTCAATATAAATTCTACCGATGTATATATAAATTTACTTTAATATAAAGAAATATTCGTTTTTATAAACGATAAATCGATATTATTATCGAAACTTATTTAAACGAATAATGGCGGTACATTACTTTTTCACTAACACATTCGTAAAAACTCTTTGCGATGTTCTTATGAATATTTTTAAACCTGTTATTATAATCGAATATTTTATATCAGTTTTAAAAAAAAAAGGTATTTATTTAAGAGCAATATTTTCCGAATAATAAATAATTTACATGAAAACTAAAAACTGCACTAATAAGCGCATATTATTTATTTATACCCTTTCTAATTTATATTATAAATAAGTGGGTTATATTGTTCATCTGGTTTATATATGTATTTTAAGTTTAAGTAAAATATTATTAAAAGTGTTTGCACGTAATTGATGAAAAATAAGTAGTGCATTTTTTTATTTTAATGTTTCTGTATATTATTTTTCATTGTTTGTAAAGCAAATAAATACATTAATGTCAGGCGGGATGGGATCTCTATGAAGACGACAGATATTATTTAATAATACGCTAATTAGCAGCGTGGTTTATTTACATTTCTGTGCGTTTGACTTAACGGTTCCTAATTTATCATTTCATTTGTGAATAAAAACTAGCAGATTTAAGATATATACGAATTAAAACATATAAACAAAATTTAAATAATAATACGTTGTGTATAAAAATACTTATTTAGTCATGTTTCTTACAATAAAAGGAACATTATGAAAATTCATCAAAAATATTTAATACGTTCGGTATTTTTTTACTTGTCTAAATCACTCTATAGCTAACAATATATTGAATACTTAAAAATAATACAGTTTTTTTTCTATTAAGCTAACGAAATAGTAAAAAAAATCAATGCCAACCTAGCCAAATAAAAAATATCTATCTTTGCTCTTTTGCCTAAATTTTGGGTTTCTGCCTGATCAATTTCAATATATGAAATTCAATTTTAAAAAACATGTTAGGTTTTTAACACAGAAAAATAATTTTAGTTTAGTTAAATTAATTTATCAATTTTTGAGACCAAATCTCAACTCCATAGAACCAAATTCCTGTGTATTGAAAGCAAAATACAAAACAATTGTGTTTATAAACAAAATGAACAAAAAATCTTTTGAACATAGGGAACAAGATTTTTTCTTATCAGTGTGAACTCGGATATGAAACTAGAAATAAAAATGAAGTAAGTCTGCCATTTAGTAAGAAAACAAAGACACAGAACTCGTTGGTTCACCGAGGTGGACCATCAGAAATAAGAGTTTAAGGAAAGACCATTAGAAATAAGAGAACAAAAAAAAATCATTTCATTTGAATGTTAGTTGATAAAACATGTGTGTAGCAGATAAGTTAGCTCTTAAAAAGTGATTGCATTCGAGTTGGTCTTAAATAATTTTTTTAATTAGTGAAATGTTAATAATTATTATATATTTTAATAACAATTCGTCGTCGTCATTCCCTTTCCGTACCTAATGGTGCTTAAATTACTGCAGTGGTACTCAAATCGCAGCGTATCTTGATCATTTTTTGTTACATGAAGGTAAGATGATCAGTCTTACGCTTCAGGTACCAGTCCAGGCACTATGAAATATTCTGGTGGGAAAATACATTTTTAAATAAATATTTCTTATCAACCATGTCGGGAATCGAACCCGAGACCTCTTGCATGGGAGACAAATGCGCTTATCATTACACCACGAGGCCGACTAATAATTATATATAGGTTAATATATTAACACATTCATGTATTGTGTTTGTACTATTTAAGGACAAAACAAAAATAAAAAAATATTAAAACCCATAACTTTATCAGACAAGAAAAGCACGAATATAAAAATATAAAGTTTTGAAGTGACAGAGGCAATGTAGCATAATGTATTTCTTTATATTAAATCAGAGCTACAGACAGTATTACATATATGAAATAATTACAGTTTTGAAAAAAATGCCTCAAAAGTATCGAATATTTCAATATATATATACATTTATATTTGTTTTTATTTTATTTATGAAATATATAATACATATCTAAGATATTATACTCCCAGGAATTTAAAAAAACCTCATTTGGGACCGTAAATAAAAATGAGACATTTTTGTGACAATACATAATATCATACATAGTAAATACATCCAAAATTGTAAGAAAACAAAAAGAAACATAAAGCATAGTACTTTACACCATCTATATAAATAACATTAATAACTATCACTATCAAAAAGATTTAAGTAATATTTTTTAATTACGACACTTTTGAATTGGCTATTCGATTTTCCGTGTTTTAATATTTATTTAAAATTCGGAATGGTCAATACTTTCCAGAAACCTTTTTCCGAACTTCGTTGAGCAAAACTTAGGTACATGAAAATTCCCTGATTTACGCGTTATTATTATTATATTTATTAAATTATTTTATAGAAATACACCATTCTTTCTCAATGGTCCCCTTGATAAAACCTGTGTGAAGGAATATTTCTTTTATTAAAAAAAAAGGTAATAATAATAACAAAAAATAGAAAAAATACCTAATTAAAAAACACCTTTTTCTAAACAGAAATGACCGAAAAATATTTTTTTACAATAATAATAATATTACGAGTACAATACATAAGTTTTTATGTATTTTTTTAGTTAGTGTATACAATAAAGCATTATAAGAGTAGGCATATTTATTTTATATATTTTTAATTAATATTTTTTCTTTCATTCTTCATACTTCATAAGTATTTTGAAAAAACAACGCATTATCCATAAATAAAAAGTCGATTACGGGAATAATCTAATTCGGTTATTCGAACTATTAATATTGATAATAATCGTTTGCGATTAAGCACACCCCAACAGATTTATGTCTGACAGACCGGGTCGTATTCATTTTACAACGCGTGTGAAAAGGTAACAGATTTTGTATGCGTTTGCAGGATAAGCGCGGTAAAATATCGGGTAGTATGGATTTGCGTGGCAGGTGTGAAAACGGCCATACAGGAAACCCCCACATTCATACCTTCAGTTCCCGAAGCAAGGATGTCACGCAGAGCTATTTACACTGTCGATTGATCGCCTTTTGTTGTATACGAAGGACAGAGGAAGCTTGTTTCATTTTGAAAAGGCCTTGACGTACCATTTTGCTTCTTTATTTAATTTTACAATACAAAAATAAAAAATAAAACTTAGAGTAATTTCTTCTTCTTCTTATGATTCCTCTCCCCGATGGAGGTTGGAAATCATCATTGCGATTCTTACTTTATTGGCAGCTGCCCTGAACAAGGACTGAGTGCTGCAATGGAACCAGTCGCGCAAGTTCTCAAGCCAAGAGATGCGCCTTCATGCGCACTGCGTCTCCCTTCAATCCTTCCCTGTAGAATGACTTGTAAAATTTTATATTTTTTTACCTCTCATCACATGCCCAAAGTACTCAAGTTTTCTTTTCTTTATGGTCTTCAGTACCTCTTTATCTTTTTCCATCCGTCGGAGAACATCACGTTTCGGACTCTATCCACCCAGGAGATTTTTAATATCCTCCTGTAGCACCACATTTCAAAGGCTTCGATCTTTTTTGACGTGTTTTGGGTGAGTGTCCACGTTTCGACGCCGTAAAAAAGTACTGAGAAGACGTAACATCGAGTAATGCGCATTCGGAGGTCTAAATTAAAGTCTACTGCAAAGAAGGTCACGCATCCTGAAAAAGCAGTCTCGCGCCACTTCTATTCTGACTTTGATCTCTCGCGAGTGATTCCATTTATCATTCAGCCAGCATCCTAAATATTTATATTGATGAACTTGCTCAATAAACTATGCTCCAAGTTTTAAAGTCGTTGAGAAAGTCTGTGGCTTTTTCCGAATAACCATACATTTAGTCTTGGAAATATTCATCTCTAGCCCTTTATTCAAACTTGCCGTATAAACTTTGTCCAATAATAGTTGCAGGCCTTCAATAATATCTGCTAAAAGGACAGTATCATCTTAAGTAACTAAAAAAAAAAAAAAATCTATAATTGTTTCATAATAAATGTATATACTTGCATAAATGTGTATACCAGGGGCGTGCGGTGGGGATTTCGATTTAAGAAGCAGTCACTACGTACTAGATACATATGTATATAGGTAAAATTTGTGCCTACTACCAACACATAAATTCAAATCAAGTGCTTTGAAATAAACTAAAAATTAATTTAATGCCATAATTTCAACGGAAAAAGTTATAGTTCATAGTTTAATATCGTTCATAGATGGCGCTTTTATGTTTTTTTATTTTTCATTTTCTATGGAAATTTTACAAAACTTGGTTTGCGGAAACTTTACACTTCATTGATTGTAACAAATACCATAACAATGCAATTTGGGTCCTTTTCACAAAATAGTGTCTTCTTCTTCTTCTTCTGCGCCTTATTCTCCACTGCTGGATAAAGGCCTCTCAAACGTCTCCATTCCTTCCTATCAGCCGCTTTCATCATCCACGTTTTACCGGCAATAGAGGCAATGTCGTCGACCCATCTTTTCTGTGGCCTTCCAACACTTCTTCTCTCAAAATGGTGTACTAAACAAAAAATATCTTAAAAGTGGAGGTTTCAACCATTTCTCACATGTATGAAGAATGACTAGACAGGTGCCACCGTTTTGTAACAACAATTCACGGATAGTGTATACTTGTAATGCCGTATTAAACAGACTTCATAAACTCGGCAATAGTTACTCCCACGTATCTATACACGATATAATAAGTGTAGGGTATTGTTCCTATATAACAGATCTTTTGAACTTTTTCAAAGATGGTGAATTTATTTATTTATTTATTACATTATACATACATTTGTTAAGGGAGACACAGTTTATAGCGACACAATCAGGAACGACCCATGTCTGTGAACTTGCTCCGACTAGAAAATTCGTGTTGAGTCGGGGCACTTGTAATGCATTCATAACCATACATTCACACACGTATATACATATATATTCGCACATACATATTTATATTATATTTTCTACATATAAATTAAGTTTATACACATCATTGATACTTTATACATTATTTCATTTTACATTTATAGATACGTATTAATCATTTACCAGTTAGTCCACATTTGATCGCAGAAATCCATTCCCGTTCAAGCAAACCAGTTACTCAAACCAAATTTGAATTTCGAAAATGACTCAGATTCCTTTGTTACCTGATCTAGTAAATTAAAAATTCTTGGACCTACCACAGAGAAATGTCTCTTGGCCAAAGTTGTTTTACTTTTTGATACGTAGTAATTTACTTTTGAGGAATATCTTGTTATTATTTCCCGTTGTGTTCTTTATATGAAGAATGACTAGACAGGTGCCACCGTTTTGTAGCAACAATTCACGGATAGTGTATACTTGTAATGCCGTATTAAACAGACTTCATGAACTCAGCAATAGTTATTCCCACGTATCTGATATATTTAGTGTACGGTATTGTTCCCATTAAACAAACCTTTTGAACTTTTTTAAAGATGGTGAATGGAAAATATATTTATTTATTCATGTATTTCATAATATATACAGTTTTTTGTTCACTTTGCCCAGCTGTATGAAACAGTTCTTATGATTTTCTTGTTGAATTAATTTAGAATGTTTTATTATTTAATTTTGTTTTTTACATTAATTCTTGTATTGCTCAAACTTTCTACTGAATATGCTGTATACTTTTTAGGTTAACTTTTTAAATATAAATCTTGTTTAATTTTTAGGATTATTTTTTAAAATAAATCTTGGGTATAAGAAAATTTGTGATTTCAAAATAAAAAAAATAAAATATATAGCCAAATATGTCAGTATTATAATTCTTTTTCAAAGGCAGATTTGCCGTTTATGTTAATAAAATAAAAAATAAATAAAATATATGTATTATTATTTATAATATTATTTGATTAATAACATCGAAAAAATTTTATCAAAATAAAAGTGTAAACAGCTACATTACAACATTATTATACTAAATGCTTACCCACCACATACCGCACACCGCACCTGAGGACATAAGTCTCCTTGGCGGTGCCTACATCCACGGAAAATTTACTCCTTGTCAAACGAGAAAAGCTGCCCGAAGGAGTTCTCTATAATCTGGTAACCTTAGCATCTTTGTTCTGAAAGAAAGTAATCCAGAAGTACATAACATGTACATCATTGGATTGAGAAAAGAAGGAAGTGAATTCTTCAATGACTGGGATTAAATTGATTGGACATGATCAATTCGCCAAAATGACTTCAAGAAGCGATTGGAAATAATTAGTTATGTTCAATTATAATAATAAAAATACTTTATAGTTTTATTCCACTTTTATTTATAATTATTTTATAATTTTTTTACCAGTGACCGGGTTTCATTGTGACCGACATCGTCAGACTGGTGGGAGACTAAACAAATTTATATGTTATATACAAGTGCAAGCAGGGGTCGTAAATCATGATTTTATATAATTATGTAAATAAAAGAATTTAAATTAAAATCATTCAAGTATAAGGTAATAACAATTATAAGAATATAAGTTTTGTTTGAATGTCTATAATAAAACACCAGTTACACCAAATTTGTTTAGTCTCCCACCAGTCTGACGATGTCGGTCACGACGAAACCCGGTCACTGGTAAAAAAATTATAAAATAATTATAAATAAAAGTGGAATAAAATTATAAAGTATTTTTATTATTATAATTAAAATGCAGTTCCACTAAGAAATGTCAGTAGAAAAACTCAACAGTTATATTCGTTGTACATTTTTCAATACACCAACATAATAACGTTTATCACTGTTGTAATATTTATTTAACGTTGAATGGCGACGGTTTTACACGAATAAATGTTGACCGCTGAAGGTAAGATGTCGCATTAGATTGTCAATGTCGAGTGCTTAGGGGCGCTCGAAATAAAGTCTACTGGTTTTCAATCGACTTCATTCGTACGGGTGGTTCAATTGTCACTCATCAAATTGCAGATGTCGTATACGATCCTAAAGACGAATGAGCCCAGCATATGGTCCCAGGTTCTTTTTCACACACAAACTGTATTCTTTCACCGCTCCACCGCGCCTAGACACGGAATGTATAAAATATGTAAATGAGCATAAGATATGTTAATTAAACGCTCTGTAGAAACAAGTTTATGAACACAAAAATATAGGTCAAACAATATAAATTGTTGGTCACAATTGTTTCAGGATCAAAGTTATTATGCAAATTATCACCACGTTTTAATTAGTTATGGAGCTAAAAGATAGTGAAGTTTATTTATTTCTATATAAAAAACATGTGTCTTACAAGAGAAAACTAATATTTTTTATATTTGTACCTTTGTAGTATTGAAAAGGGGTGTTTTTTAAATACAAAGAATAGTACAACTCAAAACATCATTTTTTAGTTATCCTTTTATGCATCTAAGCCATCGATATATCCGTTTCGAGTATTATTCTGTAGAGTTTTACATTTTTTCTTAATTCTATGAAAAAGTAGGAATGAACAGTAATTTATGGTTTGGATGGGGGGAGCTTTTAACTATCATATTAAACCATTAGAAACTGTTAACAAAATATATCTTAAAAATAATGCTTCACAAAAATCGCACTTTTTCCTCTTTCCATTTTTTCCAAGAAGCTTAACTTTTGGAAAAAATACTAATTTGTTGTTTTTAATGTTTAAAATAAATATTTAATAACCAAAATTCATTTACAAGTAATTCAAATAGATCGAGTCTATGAAGGAATCGTGTGTTAGAAATACCACATTGTAAAACGAGGCTAGCGCAATAACATGCATATTTTATAGGTCCAAAAAATTTCAATTCTTTTTTCACTGATAATATTTCGTTAATCCCAAACTTTCAAAATTTTTCTTCTTTTAAAAAACACGCACTATCCTGGATTCAAACTAATATCTCTTTTTTTCTATAATATATTTTGTTGCCCTTTAATAATAAGGAATATTTTAATGCTTTTTTTTAAATTTTTGTTTTCTTTTTTTATCACTTTACTTTACTCTTTTTTATATTATACCTGTCTATTTATATGAGCGAAAAATTCATAAACCTTTCTTGTATACCCACGAACAGGCCATGCCTTTGTGGGATTTTTGTCTACTATTTTTTATGTAAATTTGCATTTCATTACAATGTAATTATCCTGTTTTTAACACTCTGTTTTACCTCTTTTGCATATTGTAAAAAAAAACAAAAAAAAATCCCTATCAACACCCAATGGGTGTATATTATCGGCCTCGTAGCGCAATAGTCAGCGCGTTAACCTACCATGCAAGGGGTCTCGAGTTCGATTCCTGACATGGTTAATACGATTTATCGACATTTTTTAAACTACTTTTTTACAATATACATAAGAGATAAAACAGAGTATTAAAAAAATAAGGATAATTACATAGCAATAAAATACACATTACGTGAAAAATAGTAAACGAAAAAATCCCACAAAGGCATGACCGTGTTCGTGGGTATACAAAAAATGTTTATGAATTTTCGCTCCTATAATTAATAGACAGTTATAATATTTTTGTATAATATAAAAAAGAGACAAAAAAATATTGCGTAAAAGATTAGAAGGTACTTATTTTATTGTAATTAAAAAAGAAAACAAAAAAATAAAAAAACATTAAAATATTCCCTATTATTAAAGGGCATCTATTATGAATTTTTGCTCTTATATTAAATTGACAGTTATAATACTTTTGTGTAATATAAGAAAAAAAAAATATTATTTACAAGATAAAAAGGTTTGTTTTATAGCAATTAAAAAAAGAAATAAAAAATATACAAAACATAAAAATATTTCTTATTATTAAAGGACAACTAAATATATCAAAGAAAAAAAGAGTTCATATCTTTAGTTTGAATCCAAGATAGTGCGTGTTTTATAAAAGAAGAAAAATTTTGAAAGTTTGGGATCAATGAAATATCATCAGTAAAAGATAATTAAAATCTTTGGGCCTATAAAATATGCATGTCTCTGTGCTAGCCTCGTTTTACAAGGAATTATTATTAGTTATAATATTTATTATTGATTAATAATAATAATAATTAATTAATTATTTATCAGGAAATCGCTTCCCTTGCATATTTCGTATTTTTTGTTACTAAGATTTACAATTCTTCTTTGTTGTTAGCAAAAAGCACGGTGTCATCAGCATACAAAAGACAATTTAAAGTAAAACCACCCATTTTTGCTCCCGTTCTTAAACCTTTCTGTTCTTTCTTGCAAATATCGATATACACGTTGAACAGCCAGCTTTCATACTCCCTTCTCAAAAATGTTTTTCCTCTCTGTTGCAACAAATTCCGATCTAAATAACTCCTTAGGGAGAAAATCCAGCCGCTAAAAACATTTGGACATATTTAAAACATCATATTTTAGAGTTGTTTAAAAACTTATATGAATTCGCCTAAAGTTTTCATGCCTTTTCCAAATTCTGTGCTTATACCCTTTTAAGTAAAATGAAGATATGACGGTAAAATTTCCCCTTTATTTTCTCATTATTAAAGATTCATATCTACGCGCCATGAATAAAATTGGAATATTTTAAGAAGGAAAATTGTATTATGATTTTTAATTGAGTTTAAATTCCTTTCTTGGCAGTATTACGTAAGTTTTAAATTTTTCAGCAAGATTTAAAAAAAACGACAGAATTTCTGTTGAAATATCCTGGATCGAAGAACGGTGAGTTTTTAAATTGGTAAGGTACAAAATTATGATAAAATGTCCATAGCAGCAGTATGGACTTTTGCCAACAGGGCTGCACTTTACGTAGGAATGCGATTTTAAAAAAATGTTTTAAATGTCAGTTTAAGTAACATGTATTTTTGGCATATATATTTACTTTTTATTTGCATAATAACGATTATATATTTCTTGCATTTGATTAGCTAGGCATTTATAATTAAGAAGTTTTGGTTTTTTTTGTTATGGTTGTATTAGTTTGGAACTATTTATGCTTTAAAAGATAAAAAATCTCCATCTTAGAACAGGCGGAGCCATGTTAAATGGAGACTATCCTAAACAGAGAACACTCCGTTTTCATCTTCTATTCCCTAGTTTTATATAGATTCCCTGTTATTAAATATGTATCCTTACTTTTTGCAATAACCTATATAATAAACCTCTCTGCTGATATTTAAAAGTATTATCGTTCCCCACATTGATTATTGCTCCAGTATTTTATATTTAAGTAATGAAGGAGATCTAAAGAGACTCCAAATAATACAAACCAAAGCGATGAGGATAATATCAAGATGTGGGAGACGAACAAAAGTTAAGAAAATGATTCAACTTCAAGATATCACGACAATTGATTAAATAATCAAATTCAATGTTGCTAATGAAATAAATAAAATTATTAAAGGAATAGTTCCGAGATATTTTCAAAATAAACTAAAAAATAATGAGTTCTTTTATAACTATGTAACAAGATGATCTAAAATTATAAGGCTGGAAAAGAAATCAAAAGCAATGTCCCAGAACTGCCTTATGTACAAGGGAATACAATTATTTGAGGAAATGCCAGAAAGCATAAACAATTAAATAAATGTAAATATATTTAAAATTAAGTGTAAAAAATATATATGTGAAAAATATTAGGAAATATATAGTGTAAATAGTGAATATAATTAATGAAAATATACATATGAAACAGTGAATATTATAAATTAGGATATTAGGTGTATAATAGTGTATAATAGTGATAAATAATAATAAGTATAGATGTAAATATTGTGTTGTAAATATATATTGGACTATGTTAATCATAGAACTAAATAAAATGAATAATAAAAAATATATTTATAAAATAAATGTATTTTTTTATCATTACTGAAAATCCATTAAAAAGAAATAAATGCGTAGAAATTAGAAATAATTTAATGAGATTTTAAAAGCTATTAAAATGCCCATGGCAAAGCTCATCATTTTGCTAAAAACCGCACAACATTGCCTTTTACATATATAGACAAAGGATGGTCTTATATTTTTCATAGCGATAGTTAGAGGGCTGGCAATCCATACAGACTACTTTTCATGCCAAAAAATATCTATACCATCTGGATTTTTCTAACTAATTTCTCCCAAATACTACATAAACAAAGCCGCGGATAACAGCTAGTAAATTAATAAATGTATTTATCAAAACTTGAAGTGACGTGCTACTCATTTTTTTCTTTGAATGCTCTAGTAATTTCAACAATGTTATGAGTATGTGTAAACGTTTGCAGACAGGCTGGATTTGCTCGCTTCCGCAAACATTTGGACATAGTAAAAACATTGTTAAATTAACTACCTGGTATAAGAAGAAGTATTCAAATCGGAAAATTGTTTTCAGGCGTTGCCTTGAATTGGTACAGCCGGATGAATCCAACCCACAAACATCAACAGATGAAAGAAATGAAGAAATATAGATGTTCAAACATAGGAAGAATGGTGAATGTTACACACTGTGTAAAATGACCACTTAAACCAGCCAATGACAGGTCATAAGCCCTGTAAATGCCTAAACTTCCATATTCCCTTCTCAATATGTTTTCCCTTTCTGTTGTGACAAATTTAGATCTAGTAATTAAATTTATTTCAACAGAGAGGGAAAAGGTTTTCGAGAAGGGAATATGGAAGTCTAGGCATTTACAGGGCTTATGACCTGTCATTGGCTGGTTTAAGTGGCCACTTTACACACTGTGTAACATTCACCATTCTGCCTATATTTGAACATCTATATTTCTTCATTTCTTTCATCTGTTGATGTTTGTGAAGTAAAAGAGCTGAAACCTTTATTTATGCGGGTGATATTGATCTAATTGAATTATTTCACCTACATATTAGGCAACGCCTGAAAAAATTTTTTTTTTCAATTTCTATACTTCCTTCATGGACCAGGTAATTTATCAACAATATTTTGAGTTTGTCCAAATTTTTGTAGACAAGGACTGGATTCAACTCCCTGGGGAGCTGAGTAGCCAATGACAGGTCATAAGCCCTGTAAATGCCTAGACTTCCATATTCCCTTCTCGAAAACTTTTTCCCTCTCTGTTGAAATAAATTTAAATACGAACAACTCCCTAGGGAGGAAATCCAGCCAGTCTGCAAGCATTTGGACATAATCAAACATTGTTGATCTAGTAATTGTTTATATATTATTTATACATGAAAATATATTTTAAAAAGACTTTATTTTGATATATTAAAATAAAATAAAATCACTTTGTTTTTATGTACCACATATATTTTTTATAATTTGCTAACCAACTAGTTTCGAATATACTATGCCTACTTCAGGGTTAATTACAAACTAACACAACATATATAAATTTGTCACAGTTAAGGTAGAGTGGGCGTGGCTACGGGGGTAGAGAGGAGTGGGGGTTTGTGTGTGGATTTAGGGAGAGGGAACATATTGAAAATTGGACTATTACTAAGATTTATTTGATTATTAATAATAATATTTTAATTTTTATTTACAGCATTTCTAATCTCTCATATTTCAAAATATTCAAGTGCATATCCTTTTTTGTATGTATGTAGAATTTTGATGTCATCTTCAAAGTTGAATGAGTGACTATTTGTTAGGATATGGTCAGAAAACTCTTGAAAAAAAAAAAAATTTTTTAAGACATCTCATATGTTTTTTAACTCTAGTTTTAAAAGTACGTGATGTTTTTCCTATTTAAAATGACTTGCAGTCATGGCACATCAACTTGTCCCTCTCCCTACATTCATACACTAATCCCCTCTCTTCTCTACCTCCGTAGCCACGCCCACTCTACCTTCACTGTGAAAAATTTATATATAAAGAAGGCATAGTATTGCCGAAACTGGTTGGTTGTCAAATTGTAAAAAATATAAATGGTACATAAAAACAAAGTGATTTTATTTTATTTTAATAATGTTCCACAAAGTAAGTGCTTTAAACATCAAAAATACTATATTTTAAGCCCTCGTGTGTCTAAAATAAACCAAAAATATTTTTTCGAAACTCTACGCTCGAACTCCTTAACACTCAACAATAAAATCCATTGTATAAACTTTTCTTTTATATTATGAAGTATGAAGTAATGGCGGGAAAATACAAATGTCACATTTTTCATAATTCTTTTGTTTTGCATTTAATTTGAATATCCTGCTAAAATTTTCGCTTTGAAGCATTTATTTTGAGTGACTGACGTATTCTTTATTTGAAAATTTATCATTAATTTTATAACAAAAGAACAAATATTATAATTGAGATTAAAAAAACTTGATATTAGTGAAATTACTTTGTGTACTAACTGGCAAGTGCGTACATGTACATAATAATTATTTTTTGCGCATTATTAAAACAATTGTTATTGTTTCCAATGTTTAAAATATATATTTAAGAACCAAAATTTATTTACAGACAATTCAAATAGATCAAGTCAAAGAAGGAATTGTGAGTTAGAAATACCACATTGTAAAACGAGGCTCGCACAGAGACATGCATATTTTATGGCCCAAAAACTTTTAATTATTTTTTACTGATAATATTTCATTGATTCCAAACTGTCAAAATTTTCCTTCTTTTAAAAAACATGCACAATCCTGGATTCAAACTAAAGATATGAACTCTTTTTTTCTGTGATTTATTTTGTTGCCCTTTAATAATAAGGAATATTTTTGTGTTTTTAAAAAAAAAAAAAATCCTTTTTTAATTACTATAAAAAAAATGGCATATAATCTTTTACAGAATATTTTACGTTTTCTTTCTTTTGTTACACAAAAATTATAACTGTCCATTATTTATTATAGGAGAAAAAGTTCATTAACATTTTTTTGTATACCCACGAACAGGCCATGCCTTTGTGGGATTTTTTGTTTAATAATAATAATAATAATATTTGGCTGATTTATATAGCGCCATTTTTGTAAAAAATCACCTCAAAGGCGCTTTACAATTGTATATCTAAACTTACATTCTAACTAAACTTAAGTGATACATTATATTTCCAGATTTAAAATTGAGGTTATGATAGTTTAAAGAAGTGGGATTTTAACTGGGATCTAAACTGACTGGGACTGTCAATGATTCGTTAGTTTGAAGGCAATTGGTTCCAGGCAGAGGGGCCGGCGGCGGCAAAAGCATGATCTCCAAATCTAGTGTTTGGGGAGCGCCGGATTTCAACAAGTTTTCCTCTTCCTGAATCAAATTCTGACCTAAGAGTAGATTTTCTTTGACATGTATTTTCCCTAATACAAAGGTCCGATAGGTATTTCGGAGCCATATCATGAAGGGATTTGAATACTGTCCAGCACAGCTTGTATTTTATTCTCTCTGGGCTTTTTAACCAGTGCAAATCTCGAAGATGTTGTGAGATGTGAGAATATTTTTTTACTCCCGTAATAAACCTTGCTGCTGCATTGAAAACAGATTGAAGTTTATTAGTTTGATATTTTGGGAGATTTGCGTATATTCCATTACAGTAATCTAGACGCGGAACGACATAAGCATTTACAAGGGCTTTAGTTGCATCTATAGGAATATTTCTCCGCACGGATTTGATCTGTCGGAGATGGAAGAAACCAGCACTTACCGTTTTCTTGACCTGAGAATGAAGAGAAAGATCTAAATCTAAACTATTTTTACTAATAATATGTATTTCATTGCTATGTAATTATGCTTTATTTTTTTAATACTCTGTTTTATCAGTTATGTTTATTGTAAAAAAAAAACAAAAAAAATAAAAATAATAAAACCACCATATTATGAATTTTACTGGAAAAACAATGTACAGTCAAAAGTTCACCTGAGAGAAGTACTTAGTACCAGTCGCGAGCCGTGATTTATTTTATAGGTAATCAACAAAAAAAAAAACATAAATTTGTGCTTATGTATAATTATCTACATAATATTTTAGTAATATAAATATAAATTACTATTTTTTCTGCGGTTCTGTTAAAATCAACTCAAACAACAATTATTATTGACTACGCGATATACGTAGCTTTATTCTACACTATTTTAATACAATACTTGTACAAAAGTTTATTTACAAATACCACAATGACATTTCGAAGTAACTGTCAACACTGAGCACTGGACGGTTCCTTTTAAAAATTATCATGCCAAAAACGGCCTCTGCGAACGCCACATGTCCTATGTAATACATGTGTTAATGGTATCCTATCAACGAAAAATATTTCTTCGGAAATAATGTTCGAAATACTAGTTTCCAAATACAGAATCTTCAAATTATATTTGTAATCTGCAAGCTTGTTTTAGTACTAAAAAAGCTGACTTGGTTTAAAGGTGTAAAATATGGAGTACTTTTTGTATGGAGGAATAAGCTGAGGTAATCGGCTAGCTTCATCGTTCACTGAGAACTATATGGGCGCTGGGCGCACTTTTTTTGTATAATGATATAAACAGCGGTGGAGATTTATAAAAAATTACAATTATTTTATTTATTTTCGCATAAACATATTTACTATGGAACATTATTTTTAAAAGTCAAATTTATTTATTTTATTTATTTATTATCATTATATTACATGCACAAAATTATAATTTATGCAAAGTTGCTTTGACTGTTTAACTAGGGTTATTTACCCCGTTCAAAGACAGTCAAAAAAATATAAAAAACAGTAATCAATATGTAGAAACTGTTATTAAGATACAGGACAAAGTGAAAAAGGAGTAAAAAATGGAGTAAAAACATGGTAAAAAATGTAGTAAAACATAGTAAAAATGTAGTTAAAACATAGTAAAATTGTAGTAAAAACATAATAAAAGTGTAGTAAAAACATAGTAAAAATGTAGTAAAAAAAACATATCAAAAACATAAAAAAAACAAAGTAATAAATGTAGTGAAAACATAGTAAAAACCATTAAAATATATAAAAAGGGCTTAACATATTACAACAGAGATGAAGAACATTTAAGAGAAGGTAATATAAAAGTCTAGGCATCTACAGGGCTTATGACCTGTCAATGGCTGGTTTAAGTTGCAACTTTACACACTGTTTTCACCATTCTGCCTATATTTGAATATCTATATTCCTTCAATTCTTTCATCTGTTGATGTTTGTTAAGTTAAAGAGCTGAAACCTTTATTTATGCTGGTGAGATTCATCTAATTGAATTATTTCACCTACATACTAGTCAACGCCTGAAAATGTTATTTTTTCAATTTCTATACTTCTTCATGGACCGGGTAATTTATCAAAAATATTTTGAGTTTGTCCCAAACATCAACAGATGAAAGAATTGAAGGAATATAGATGTTCAAATATAGGCAGAATGGTGAATGATACACAGTGTGTAAAGGGGCCACTCAAACCAGCCATTGACAGGTCATAAGCCCTGTAGATGCCTAAACTTCTATATTACCTTCTCTTAAATGTTCTTCATCTCTGTTGTAATATGTTAATATAAACAGTTCCCCAGGGAGTTGAATCCAGTCCTTGTCTACAAACATTTGGACAAACTCAAAATATTGTTGATAAATATGTCTATAAAAATATTTTGAAACTCAGTAAAATGCGATAATAATGGTATGCTGTGCATAATTAATAGCTTATTATGACGATTCGCCTCTGCAAAGTAATAGTCTCTCCCATCCTTGAAATACAATAGAAGAGCTGCTTTGTAGGCTATAAACTTCCCATGGAACAATTCACTGATAGATATCGCGGTACAAATTTGTCCAGAGTATGAAGTCAAGCATTGTTGCCACAGTATTGTTAGGTTTGCCGAGTTGTCCTTTCCTATTTATTGCAAACATTTTTTATTTATTTATGGTTAAATACGACTTTTCTGTATTTTTGGAAATTTTTAAGATTCGTTATTAACATAATAAATTATTTTTCACAAGCAGGATATTTGTATCACAACTGTTTTATATCTGAATAAAAAACACAAATTTTAGGCTTTTTAATAAAATATGAGGCGTTTGATATTTCTTACCTGATACAAGAGTATTTAAAAAAAAGGATAATTACATAGAAAAAAATAAATTACAATAACAAATACATATTGACAGTAAAAATAGTTAACAAAAAAATCCCACAAAGGCGTGGCCTTTTCGTGGGTATACAAGAAATGTTTATGAATTTTTGCTCCCATAATGAATAGACGGGTATAATATTTTTGTGTAATATAAGAAAGAAAAAAAAAATTGTAAAAGATTATAAGATACTTTTTTATTTTATTGTAAAAAAAAAGGAAATAAAAAATATTTTTAAAAACAAAAATATTCCTTATTATTAAAGGGTATCAAAATATATCATAGAAAATAAGAGTTTTCTTTATTTTGAATCCAGGATAGTGCGTGTTTTTTAAAAAAAGGAAAATTTTGAATGTTTGGAATCAATTAAATATTATCAGCTAAAAAATAATTAAAAATTGTTGTGATTATAAAATATGCATGTCTGTGCTAGCCTCGTTTTACAATGTGGAATTTCTAGCACGAGATTCCTTCTTTGACTAATAATAATCATGACAGAATGACGATGAGACATTAGATCATCTGTTCTTTGACTGTCCCCTCTACGACAGAAGCGAATTCCTTCAAAATATTTGTAAAGAATATTATACGTTCTCTCTTAACGTAAAATATTTACTCGCCCAGAATGATTTGGATACTTATTTACTTCTGACTAAATTACTAAAAGGACAAATAATAAAAATATTTGAATTTGTTTAATATTATTTGCCAAATTTAAATAATAAGTGTAATTGAATGTCCCATTTTACTTTTGGGCCAAAATGTCATGTTATGTTTACGTTTAATTTAGACAGTTATAATATTTTATTGTCACATAACTCTTTCATACTGATTTTAACTACCTCATATTATATTATATTTTATCGTGGGTATGTTTTTTTTTTATCGTTCACTGAAGCGTATTTTATTTAAATTTCTTATTCTTGTTTCTAAGAGCCAAAATCACTCGCAAACGAGTGGAGGCGTATAATTTTTTTTTTTTTTTAAATCATGGCAGGATTTGATGTCATATTACAATAGTCATATAGAAACTATAATTAACAAGGCATACAAAATGACTGGATTTATCATGCGGCTGTGTAAATCTTTTAAAAATTTAGATTCATTTATATTGCTTTACATAACATACGTACGCCCCCATCTTGAATATTGCACTGCTATCTGGTCTCCTGTTTATAAATTAAATATTAATAGAATCGAGAATGTTCAAAAAAAATTCCTGAAAAAACTAGAATACAAATTTCATTTGCATTTTCCAAATTATTTAGCTTCATTAAAATTTTATAACCTTGTTTCATTAGCACACAGAAGAGATATGTTTGATCAGATCCTGCTTTATAAAATTGTCAATAATAAATTCGATTCCCCGGAACTCATTAATCTACTTGCTTACCGTGTCCCCTCCAGGCCAACTAGACTCTCTGATATTTTCTATATTCGTAAATTTAAAACTAATCATCGGAAACATTCTACAATCCCTCGTATATGTGAAACATTTAACAAAAAATTTAATAGTCTTGATATATTTAACACTCCATACAATATGTACAGAAGGGAATTAATAGGCTTGATTCATGCTCTTCATTCATAATTCGTTTAATCAATAAATCAAATGCAATTTTCCACTCTCACTTTCCTTCAATCATCCTTTACCACTCCTTATCAATTTCCTTCTTTTCCTTTCCACTATCTCCTTGTTTTGTCCATATTTATCTTATTTTAATATATAGTATATTTATTATTTATATAGTTTAAACTTCAAACCGTCGTCGCTTTATTACAGTATTATTTAGTGAATACATATAATTGGATGGCAGGCCCTACTATGTTTACATTTTATATATATATTTTTTTTTAATATTCATTTAACCTGTACATCTGTTTGTATTCGAAATAAATAAAATAAAATAAAATAAAATAACGATTTAGTTTATTAGACGAACTACATACATTACAAAATAAGTTATTTTCTTTTTAATCTCATCCCAGAATAGCGGGAAATTTAGACATTAATTGATTTTAACGTCATAATTATTATTATTCACGTCATGTGTAAAAAAAGATTTATTGAATAAAAAGGAAGGTAAAAGCTTGTCCCTAAAATAACATGTTTGACCAATAAATAGCAATTTAGCGGGTGTGTCTAAATTTTACTTGTAACGGGAAATGATTAATTCGAATGAAAACAATCGAATGTATTCGAATACTTAATCAATTCGAATAAAATTCCTAATGCAGTAAATCATTTGGAATTAATTAGTGATTGAATAAAAATAAAGATATATAAATAAAAAAAAAAAGTTAATTAACAAACGAATTAATTATTTCAAAATTTAAAATATGTGTTTGGCATTTTATACAGCGGAACTCTGGAACTATACGCAAGGAGCGTGGAATAAATTAAGGATCACGTATAACAACTCATACCGACAATTATTCGGATTGCCTAGGTACTGCAGTGCCTCTGAAATGTTTACAGCTGGACGAATAAACACCTCCGCTGCCTTGCTTCGCCAGAGAGCCTGGATCCTATGGGAACGCCTAAAAAACTCTAATAACGAAATTCTCCAAGCCACTGCAGGGCGGATCCATTCACCGTTGTTCGAGCGACGGCGCGATATGTTAAAACCACCATAAGTGCTGCAATATAACATTTTATTTTATGTTTATATTTATGTTTATTGTTATATTTTTGTATATATTTATAATTATGTTCATGTTTATATGGTAGAATTGGCTCTGCACTTAAAAGCCATTTTACTGGAATAAAAATTTAAAAATATATAAAAAAGGGGGGGGGGGGGGTGATGTTCCTTTTATTTGTTAGATTTACCTTCGTAAACTTTAACGCTATTTTTTATTTTCTTTTAAATCTTTTTAGTATCGACAATTCAATTCCATAAATTAAAAAATACTTAATTGATTATTTTTATTACCTTATACTTGTTTTTTATTTTTTACTATTATATCAAATTGCATTGTAGTATTGGCAAATACGCATTTCATATATACATATTTTTATTTCTTATTTTTTCGTAATAATTTACGCTTGCTTGTTTATTAATTTAACTTCAATTTGTCTTTCTTGCTTACCGTAACACTTGATTTACTGTTTGCTTTACAGAATTTATTCCATAAGCTTATATCTTTGCATTTTTTTTTATATGCTTACTGTTTTTTCTTGCATACCTTTGTTATTACTGTTTTTTTTACTCTGTAAAACTTTTTATTATATCCTTTCTAACTAATTTCAGATATTTTTCCTGTATATTCTGTGTTTATTATTTTGTATGTTAGCATGTATTTCATGTTTATTTTTTGTAAATGCCTTTTGGGCGTTAATGAACAAAATAAATAAATATTTTAAAAGATTGTACGTATGTATTTATGAATATTGATGATGAATATTGTAAACGGTACTTTAAGCCGTAAATAAATAAATTATCTACAAAATTATAACTGAGTTATAAGTGATACTAATCAAACCAAATTTAATTGCTTTTATCTACAGGATATGCGGTCGGTTCAATTATATCAACCTGTTACCACAATTCATGCTGTGTTATACGGTTCAGAAAACTGGTCATAAAAATTATATATTAACAAATAACCAGAGGGATGGCGAACATTTTAGAGGAGGGAATATGGAAGTCTACGCATTTATTTATTTATTTATTATATACATACGGCCTAAGCCAATTACAACAGTTACACGAAGAAACATAAATGCAAGAAACTGAACAAAAAGAAAATAAAACTATTTAGCAAAGATAAACAAGGGCAAAACAATAATAGTATACAATATATTTTAAAAAACTTTAAGCTAAACCATGTCAATCAAACTTCATCCCACACTGTTTATTCGCGAAGAGATCTACGAAAAGCCGGAAGATCTATCCCAAAAAATTCCAAGTCGTGTGATGAATTGACTAATCTACACATTCTGGACATTAGGGCATAAAAACCAAAGTTGCTCTTAGAAGATTTTATAAACAGCAGATTTTGATTTCTGGTGACACGGTTGGGAACATGAAAAGAAATTGATCGCAACAGAGATGGGACGTCACTTAAAGCATTAAGTATTTTGAAAATGCATATAAAGTCCATCTCAGTTCTACGTCTCTCCAATGAAGACAGATTAAGAGATTGCTCTATTTCAAAATAAGAATAATTACCCCTTTGTAATCCGAGCAACCATGCCACTTTTCTTAAAAAACGGTGTTGGACAGACTCGATATGGTCAATATGAGTCCTGTAGAATGGGGGACATTTACATTTACAGGACTTATGACCTGTCATTGGCTGGTTTAAGTGGAACTTTATACCAATGAACCGAAAGTCGCCGCTCTTTACTAAAAAAAGGTGTGCTGTTTTTTTGCTTTTATTTCTGTAACTGGTGGTGACTTTATGTGTTATGAACTAAAAAAATATGTCATTTTCGGATTAATGTTACTCGACATTTAATATAAATATTTAACGTAACAATGTTTGAGTATGTCCAAATGCTTGCAGACTGGCTGGATTTCATTACATTGCATTCCAACAGTCGTGACTGCGAAGAAGGAAAAATGTAAGTGTCCCTGTGGAGCTGTTAATATTCAAATATTACAACAGAGATGAACATTTAAGAGAAGGTAATATAGAAGTCAGGCATCTACAGGGCTTATGACCTGTCATTGCCTGGTTTAAATGGCCACTTTACACACTGTGTAAAATTCACAATTTTGCCATTGTTTAAACGTCCATATTATCGCACCGAGAGTTTTTAATGTTTTGGAAGAGCGTGTTAAGCTCTCAAGGACAAAATATATTTTCAAAAAAGAGTTTCAGAACTGGATTTTCCTAATGGAGACGGACTTAATTATTATTATTATGGATTACTCTTACAGCGCTATTTTCGTATTATGATACCTCAATGGCGCTTAAGTTAGAAACTCCTTGATGATTTTTCAAACATTTGAGTTGGTTTTATTTCATTTTAATTTTTTATTAATAAGCATCTCAGGGCGTGAGTTACACTGTTTTGCAATAAATGGGTAGAATTGTTTTAATGAGCCATTGTTTTCGTCGATATTAGCCAGGCGCTCACCGGAATTAGTTCCGCGGAGTGTAAACTTTTTGCGTTTCGGTAGTTTTAAAACGTGTTTGAATTTGTAATGTGATTTAGTTATATCGTTACTAACAAAAAATTATTTTATCGATATAGATAATTAACAAAATGTTTCAGACAGTAATAAACTTCAAACCTTGGTCAAGCGCCCAAAATAGTACGGAATATTCTTTTTATCAATTTTTACGTTCAATGCGATCTAAAATGCAACTTTTTAGACCCCTTTCACTTTGATATCTAAAAATTTTAAAAAACTTCATACATCATCGGCTCAGTCTAACGTATATGTATATTGGACTAATTCTTATGACAAGCAAATTTCGTGTTTTTAAATTTTAAATAAATTAATTACCTGAATAAGGAAGCTTGCGTATCTTCGGAATTATTTGGTAAAACAAAATGGAGTGCGCCGCGCTTTATTAAAACAAAGAGGTTTTATTTTCATTTTAATTGTAAAGTTGAATCTAGTAAAGATTGCCTCACGATTCAAGATGCTCTTAATCGTTTAACTGAATATTATATTGAAAATAAACTGTTTTTAAGTATTAATAAATATGTCTGTTACATTCACAAGGAAAAGAAAAACTCTTAATTTTGATTACAAATTAAACAATAATGTACTAATGAGAAAGCACGAAATTAACGATCTTGGGATTGTTTTAGACTCGGGACTACTTTTTGAATCGCATATCAATAAAATTACCTCCAAAGCATTGAGCATGTTAGGTTTTATAATTCGAATGAGTAAACACTTTGAAAATCCAAAGTCCCTAATTTCATTATATTATACGTTTGTTAGAAGCCATTTTGAATACGCATCTCAGGTATGGAATCCCCAGTATGTCATATATATAACCAGAATAGAAAATATTCAAAACAAATTTATAAAGTACCTAAAATACAAAACCGGTATTTCTTATGTATCAACTCTCGCTGCCTCCACCTTCCATGGAATCATTTCTCTACAATACCGCAGAGTGTGTGCGGACCAACTACTGCTTTACAAAATTATGACAGGAATAGTTGACCGTGCAGAACTACATAGTTTAATAACAATACATGTGCCAGCCAGGATTTGTAGACGGTACCACCTGTTTTATGTACCAATAAGTAAAACATCGTATGTTAAAGATGCTTTTTTTCTTAGGACTTTTTCAGTGTACAATACAAAATTCAAAGACATAGACTACAGAAGCATCACTCTGTTAGATTTAAAATTTACACTAAAAATGCATTTTGTAACTTAGTATCCATTATAATAATAAATATGTACATCTTCCTTCCCCTCCTTATCCTCTCTTCATGCATTCTTGTCGTAATCTCGCCCAATTTACAATAACTTCATTTTAATTTGTATATATATACTATGTAATATATTTTCTTTACTAACTATGTGGAAATCTGTTATTAGTTCTGAGTTTATACACTATATCTGTTTTTAAATTATAAATATGTTTGTAGACCTGTTGGTTTCCCAAATAAAATAACACAAATATAATGTACTAAATTACCTAAAAGTTAGTGCTTCAAACATATTTTTTAATGCGTTCTCCTAAGTATCCTGTAAAGTTTGAGAAGAAACGAACCGTAGATGCGATAATATTATAAGGATTATCCAGTGTTTTATTAATGACTTAATTAAAACTTTTAATCGTTCACTTTATTAGGAAAAGACGCCCTATTAAAGTGAATTTATAGTGGAAACGGTGAAGATATATCGATAATTATTCAAATTTATACAAAAATGTTGAAAATAAATTATAATATAGATCAATATATAAACAAATAATGCTTCACACAAATCGCACTTTTCCCTCTATCCAATTGTTCCAAGAAGTTAAGCTTTTAGATAAACGACAAATATATTGTTTTCAATATTTGAAATATGTATATATATATATATAATTTTTAAATTTCATTGATAAACCCTTACGGGTTACATACATTTAACATAATATTTTCACTTTTAAAATTACATACATTACATAACATATATTTAACAAAATATTTTCACTTTTAAAATTCACATTCTACTGTTAATAATAATATTTTTAACATCTTTTGTAAAGGTTGTCTGAGTCTTTTGTTTAGTTTTGTCTGGTAATTTATTGTATAATTTCAGTCCATGGTTTATAAGTCTCGATTGTCCTTTTCTCGTTTTAAAAAATTGTATTTGATATTTTTCTGATATTCTCGTATTGTGTTCATGTTTACTACAGTTTTTTCCAGTTTTAATTCTTCGTCTACAATTACATCAGTGGCTAATTTATGAATAAAATTTAAAGATTCTAGTTTAAAGAGTTTAGTTGCATTTAATTGTTTAGTTTGTTCAAAAAGTTCTTTAGTTGCTGTTAGATAGGGAAGGTCATATACTAACTTTAATATTTTATTTTGCTGTCTTTGTAGTCTGTTTATGTCATTTTGATTTCCTGTTCCCCATAGTAGTTGCATATAACATATTTTAGTTTTTACATAGGCTTCATACATTTTTTTTTTCCTTTATTAGAACAAAGTTTTTGATTTTAAAAAATAGAAATGAAATATAAGAACCAATATTTATTTACAAGTTATTCAAATAGATTAAGTCAAAGGAGGAATCGTGTGTTAGCAATACCACGTTGTATATAAAAAGAGGCTAACGCAGAGACATGCATATTTTATAGGCCCAAAAATTTTCATTTCTTTTTGTACTGATTACTGAATCAAAATCAATTATAAACACCTCTCTCCCGCTTCCACTCCCGCGAAGTCTACTATATACCATTGAGTCTTTCTATTTTTTTATAATAATTTTCTATGTATAAATATGTCCTTAAAAATGCCCATTGGGCGTATACATGTATAAATAAATAAATAATATTTCATTGATTCCAAACATACAAAATTTTCCTTCTTTTAAAAAACACGCACTATCCTGGATTCAAACTAAAGATATAAACTCTTTTTTCTATGATATATTTTGTTGCCTTTTAATAATAAGGAATATTTTTTTGAATTTGAATTTCCTTTTTTAATTACTATAAAAAAAGAAAATTTCTTAAACTTTTTTTACAGAATATTTTCTTTTCTCTTTCTTATGTTACACAAAAATATTATACCTGTCTATTTATTATAGGAGCAAAAATTCATAAACATTCTTGTATACCCACGAACAGACCATGCCTTTGTGGGATTTTTTTTGTTAATTATTTTTACTGTTAATATGTCTTTCATTGCCATGTAATTATCCTGTATTTTTTTCAATACTCTGTTTTACTTCTTATGTTTATTGTAAAAAAATAAACATAGTTTGAAAAAAATGTTTCTTAAAATTGAATTAGAATGAAAACGCGTTCATTTAATATCACATGCAGTATATCTCCATCATTCGTTACAGAAAGGTAATGTGGTTAGTCTTACGCTTCTAAGAAAAACAAAATACTTCAGTGGAAGCACTTCGTCCACATTCCGAAAATTCGTCCACAGCCGCTCTGCTGAGAATATCCCGGTGGCTGAAGATGTCGCAAAGGATCCCGGAGTATCAACCAGACGACGTCCCACGTAATTAAGCATCAATCAACGGTCTGTACAGAGAATTTGGGATTGGCGAACATGTGGTTCCAACAGGAGGATCAACGGCGCATACTGCACCAGCAACAACCAATATTCTGAGGGCTGTATTTCCGGGTCGCTTTATCTCTCGTTTTAGTGATTTGCACTGGCCGGCAAGATCACCCGATTCAACCGCTCCTGACTTTTTTGTGGGGTTTCTAGAAGTCAAGAGTATATGTTAACTCACAAACTCTTGAAGCTCTCAAAGAGAATATCCGTCAAGAATGTAGATTCATGAAAATGTGGTGGGATTGCCAGGCTGAGGAAGGTGTTAACTGCATTTTTAATCTGTATTGGTCGGAGGAAGTCAGAGAAATTGTTGTCCGATGTAGAAGGACGTAAGCTGGTTTCTTGTTTTACTGTTTATTTTGGTATTATTTATGTTTTCATTGCATATTTATGTTTCTTATACAATAATGTTTTCTTTTTATTTCGGATGTATTAATTTGTACAGTTTTTTCTTATGTACGGTGCCAAATGAGTTTCTAATAACTCCTAGGATTATAATATGTAATTTTTGTATTATATGTTTTAATAATAAACAATAAAAAAAAATTGTTTACTTTTAAGACTGAAAAAGCACACACAATAATAAAACTGTAATGACTTTTTGATATTATTATAAAATACATAATTTACTGCCTTAGAACGGGGAAGCTATCCCTAGTTATCCCTAAATAAAAAATACGCATGTTTACTTTTATTACTTAATTAAATTGTTGTATTAATAATTCATTGTAAATTGCTGTAATAAATATGTAAAAAATAAATAAATAAATGCGAGAACCTAGCGTCGGTAGTTCTGGAAAGATTGAAGGAAAATGCCATAAATCGGGCCCGTATGGTTATCAATTCTGGCGGTGGCTTCTTGGCCGATATCATTTTCTCCACTTAATGGAAAAAGTTAAGATATCAAATAAACACAATGTAAAAGCAGAATCAAAGTTCTTCATTCATAAAATCAATTACAGTCAAAGAACATTGGGTGACAACTATTGCGCCACTTTGTATATGTTATTACTTCTAATAATTTACTCTACTTTTTTTCCCTGTAAATTTCTATGGCTTAAGACAGGTCTAGCATGAAAAACAATAACGAGTTCATGTTATATGTAACTTAATTAAAAATCATAATTTAATTTTTATTTTTATTTATTTATTCATATTTTTCGCTTACAAACTATAAATTAATAATAAAAATAATGTGACCTCACTGGGGTTTCCCGTGCCGAGGACACTTAACAATTTAGTTTTTTTTATTACATTTGAGAATAAACAAAGAAGACTCACTTAAAAAACAAACATAATTAAACAAATATTCAGACAGTTTTAAAAACAAGGTATTTATATACATCTATATTATTTATATTACAAAACACTACAAAACACACAATGAAAACAACAAAAACCTAGCAATAGCCATACAGTTGTGGAGCAGTTGATTCAGCATTGGTATGGGCGAATGAGACAATCCATTTTACTTCTACCTAGCTCCACTATCCATTTTTTTATAGCCTTTTTAAACATTTTCTCATTACTAATTGCTTTAATAGATAGTGGAAGTAGGTTATAGATTTTAATTGAATAATACTCAAAATCCCTTTGTCTGAAAGTGGTATTAGTTTGTATTTGTTTAAGTTGTTTATGTGTTGAGGATCTAGTGATTATATTATTTGTATGTGATGTATTGTGGGGGTTATGTCTTTCATTTGAGTAAGAGTAGTGTTTGAATCTATAAGTGAGTATTGTTTTAGCGTATAATTGTTTTGGTGTCATAAGTTGTGATTTATGGAATATTTCTTCAGTGGATGTCTGTATCGGGACTCTGAGTATTATTTTAATGATGGATTTTTGTGCAACCAATACACTATTTAGAACTGTGTCACTCGCACCACCCCAACCGATTATACCGTACTCCAAAATTGATTGGCACAATGCAAAATAAATCTTTAAAAGTTCCTGTACATTAATTATATTTCGAATTGTTTTGAATAAATACGTTAATTTCTTAAGTTTATTAGTAACATTTTCAATCTGCTGTTTCCACTTTAAATTTATATCAATAATAACTCCTAAGTATTTGACATTGTCTGTCCTATCCAGTATTGGGCAATTACAATGAGCACTTTGAAGACAATTATTATTATGTAGTTTGATGTTAAAATCAGCATTTTGTGAATA